>NW_020438947.1:86764-174030 GCF_000699045.2 Agrilus planipennis
TTTATTTTATTATTTATTAAAAAAAAATCGGAGCCCTAACGAATAATTCGAAATTTTCGATCATTCCGATACCCCTAAAATTAAGGACTCGACCCAACCGAATATGTCTCCTTTAAAATTTAAAGAGGAACGACTTAGTATTCGCAATCACGGACGCTATTCTGCTGATACACCACTTAACCTTGTTGTCTTTAGTATCCAGAATAATCCATAACGCAAACTGGGGTATGTTTGAATTTAGAAGTTGCAGGTGGGTACACTACATTACATTCAGCAAAGAGAAAAGCTATTCATAATAGCCTAAAGTTCAAAAGTAAGTGCGTCGGAAGTAGTTATTTGATTTTACACTTTTTCAAAAACGACCGCTATTTTTTTATGTACTGTGCAATAAAGTTGTAAAATTTAATTAATTACAGGATGATTGCCGTATTCCTACACATCAAATTTGGTGGATAGCAAGGATTATCATTCCCATGTTGCCTATAAATGAGCGAATAAACAGGCTCTAACAAGCGCAAAGTTAATTAGAGGAGGACATTCGGTTGCGTAATGATGACTATATACTGCAAATGGGTTCATATTATAAATTATTACATTATGTTACACAAAAAAAGATTTTCATTGGTCTGCCTCTTATTAACCTGCAAAAATAGGGTAATCAAATATTTCAAAAAGTAAAATGCTGTTTCGATTAGAAATAAAAAGGTTTCGATACACAGAAAAACAATAATAAAACGAGTAGGTATGTTTCCGATATATACTTGCACTTCAAGAGATCCTTAAATATACAAAAAGAGAAACGTCTGACAAAAGTAATAGAAAAAAGGAAAAAAAAATGTTTTTGATATTTAAATTCTGTTTCCATAAACGTGTGGTAGGTCTTTCGTTTTTAGTTGTAAATTTAGTAGTTGAGGTGCAGTTTGTAACGTCTGGCAACTCAGCACCTGCGATCGATCGGTGTGGAAAAGAGTTGTCGCAGTGAAGTCGGGGAGTCGGAAGTCCGCTCTAGTCGAGATCACATCTTGGCTCTTCTCTTGTGCTTCAGGACTCTTTGAAGGTGCTAGTAATCGTATTAAGTCATATTGGTTGGTTTTATTGTAGTTTGAGTGGACTGAGACGTCGATAAAAAATTAATATTACCAGAGAATCCTTCCCTAAATAATGCAAGTGCTTCTACTAAACCTGTTGAGTGTACACGAGTTTTGTTCTATTTTAGACCTGTATAGCTTGAGGAGATATTTGTGTTATTTTTGGTTACAGTTCTTATTTCTATATTTGTAGATATTTTATTAGCTAATGACGTACAAGTAGATTTAGTTTATTTTGTGGAACATCCAGTTTGTTTTTTACTGAAAGATATTATATTTGTGATTTGAATAAGAATTTATTTAGTGGGTTAGCCATTTAGTTTATTTGTTCTTCAATAAATTACTAACAATCGTCCTAGCATTTCTTCTTGTGAGATTTTAAAGAACCCTATCCTGTTTTTCTTAGTAATATGTTCGTCGAGTCTCATTGCTCTACCGCAAACGTTAGCAAACGTAGTCGAACGGTGGAAGTGCTAACAAGAAGACCTGCAAATCCTTCGTGAAAATTAAGTAATAAAAGAAGTTTTAGAAGATCCGATTGCCCACAGTCATGAGAAAATTTATGAAAACCAAATTGATAAATGGTCAATATACAGTATTGCGATTTCAGAAAACCGATTATTATTGTATTTTCCTGCATTTTCAAAATAATTATTAATCTCGTGTTTTATTTAAGCCGTGTATTGAAAGTGCGTTAACTAAATCACTACAAACTAATAAACGATTGAAAAGTAAAAAAATGTATACTCCCGTGGCACACCTAATAAACTTGTAACCGTATAATTTTCGATTTAAATCCTATAATGATATACCCTCAATAATTATGTATTTAATTCAGGATAAAACATAATTTCATGAAATAAAATTACAAAAAATATATTATCAATGTAACAATAATAACGAATCTTTGAGTCCCTCTACAGTAATGTTACCCTCACCTGACGAACGTTTATTAAAATTATCGAGTAAAAATCCGCGAACGACAACGTTTGACCTTAACAGACGCGTACTGTACAAGATGAACATAGCAACAAGCCAATCGCAGCGACGACTTACAAAATGGCATAGCGTCAGTACCTGTTGCTAAGTCATAGAGCACGTTTGTGCCAGTCGTTGCAGTATTTATCCTGGAAAGTGTACATTTTTACATTTTATTTTTACGTAAATTTTAATTCATAGAAAATAATAATAATTGTGGGCTAGTGAAGCTTATTGCATATAATAGAAATATAGAAGTACACACTTGTTTAGCTGCATTTTGAGGTTATTGGCGAATTAACTTCTCTGGCGCCACTCCTCTGACGTTTTGTATGCGAGAAGAAATATATTAAGGCCAGGGGAATGACTAAAAATGTAACTTATCATTATCCCCCATTTTAACATCTACTTTTATTTGTTCCAATTCTCCTTTATGTCATATATAAGCTGGAATCATGGCAAAAATGAAGAAATAAAGGAGGGAAAAAAGGCTGAAAAGAAATGTGAAGATGAAAGATCATGTTATCAGAGAATAAAAAATGATCCCAGTTAAAATAAAAAGAAAAACTAGTGTTATTGTTAGAAAATTTAGTTTTTTTTTCTTTAAGAAAATAATGGTTTTAAGTTAAGTGTTAATTGTTAATTTTATAATAATTATAATAAATACCCCTAAAATTAAGGACTCGACCCAACCGAATATGTCTCCTTTAAAATTTAAAGAGGAACGACTTAGTATTCGCAATCACGGACGCTATTCTGCTGATACACCACTTAACCTTGTTGTCTTTAGTATCCAGAATAATCCATAACGCAAACTGGGGTATGTTTGAATTTAGAAGTTGCAGGNAGAATTTCACTAATTCAATTAATAAACATTAATGAGTAACAATCTTTATTGATGTTACTTAACATATATAAATATCCATAGGATGTCACTTCCCTGTCTCGATTTGTCACTATCCTGTCCATGATGTCACTCCCCTGACTACCTATTTTCCCCTGGGGCTTATAAAACTTAAAAAAGTAATTGATCTTCTGACCCATAACATTAGACTTACATACACATTGCGAAGTTGAGAGACATTTAATTTTAATTCAAAAACAAAACTTTTTCTCTGGGGTCACTGAAAATACCTTTATCATATATTCACCCTAGTAGTAACCTCGGTCATTCATTGAAATGAAAAGCTTCGGAAGATATATTCACCAAACCTTCCAAATTGATTCCCCTGGCATTAATGAATGATAATACAGAGTCATTGACAAAAACAGACTTACTACTATGTCAAAAAAACATACACAATCCTAAGTCTTTTAAGTGTAAATTACCAAAATCTGTTGAAAAATCGTTACCTATTGTAGCAAGTTTTGAAGGAATGTCAAATAGCTATGAAAATTTTGTGTTAGTGAATGATCCTCGAAATTAAGTGATGAGATTTTTTTGTAACAGAATTATAGAACCGCTTTGTAGATTCCTATACACATCTCGTATTTTTTTTACTTCCTGAAAAACAAATCAAAGGTAGTTTTTACTGATTAGGAGATAATACTATAGAAACATAACAGGTTGAATGGTGATGAATTTGGCATCCATTATGAAAACTTGCTTACCTAAGGTTTGTCAATAAATTACACGTTATGAGCGCGTTCTAAAAATGTTCGTATCGTAACTAGGCGCTCATTAGAGTTATTAAAAAAAAATTTGGAGATACCATAATTTTTTGAGTTTATGTGTTCACAACTTTTGTGTGCTGCTTATACAGCAGTGTATCACAAATTAAAAAGAAACGGTACTAATACAATATAACAGTTTATATAATATTTAACAATAATTAAACACAAGACGACACAACGAAAATATATATATAATCAGAAAAAGTTCAAAAGACAAAAAAAAACACAAACAATATAACAATAAAAGAAGTAGAAAAACTTACAATTGACAGAAGACACGCTCGAGTTGAATTGATTGTACAAGAAAGTCATAATGGTATTTATGGGGCGAAAACAGAAATAATATTTCAGAAAGTAAAATGGCGATGGTAAAATGAAGATACAAGTTAAAGTAAACAGTATACAATTGTAAATAAGCAATTAGAGGGAAAAGCAGCTACAAGTGAGGGATGTATGCAGTTATAGATAAAAGTATATTTCTAGGTAGAAGAAACAATAGGCAGATACGCAAGAGATAAAGAAATATTATAAAGAAGTAATAAAGTTAGTTACATTGAAAAGAATAGATGTGAAATTTTAGTAGAAGAAATTGAATAGATATTTACAGCGGTGGCCTTTGGGGGCGGCGAGTTGGGCAACCGCCCGGAGCCTCGCTCTTGCAGGGGCCTTGCGTTCGGGTAATTTTCCAATTAGAAAATATTATTAGGTACTAATAGTACTAATCTTTATTTGAATTTCTGAGACTTAAGAAAGCTACAAGTAATCATTTCTGAATCCCTGATTCTTTTAAATAATAATCTTTGCGTTTATTAATTCATGTTAATTTCAAATAAACAATTTTGAAATTCTAAATTTATTTATCAATAACTTTGAATTTCTCGTCAAGTATCATCATTAAAACTAATTCTACAAGGACAGAGGCCTCGAAAAGATCTACCCACCCGGAGCCTCACAGCGATTAAGGCCGCCCCTGGATATTTATACACTGACAATAGAATATTCAGAATAACATGAATTGAAAAGACATTTGTATAGAAAGATAATTACACCAATAATAACATTTAGGATAGAATTTGAAAAGATATTTACATAGACATATAATGCAAATAGACAATCGTAAGATTTTTATACAAAAAAAATATTAATTTGTGGCAAATTTGTGCAAAAAATGTCAAATATATTAAAATTCTGTAATGTGTTACTTGAGCCACTATACCTTTGTCTTGCGCGAAACTCGAGTGTATAGTTCTGATAAATTTTTAATCCACACAT
This sequence comes from Agrilus planipennis, assembly GCF_000699045.2. Lineage (NCBI taxonomy): Eukaryota > Metazoa > Arthropoda > Insecta > Coleoptera > Buprestidae > Agrilus > Agrilus planipennis. The sequence continues at coordinate 91,777 of NW_020438947.1, forward strand.
TACAGACTGACACTAACAGATACCCTAACAGCAATAATAGGCCACGTGTGAAACCATTTTACTGTGTCATGAGATAATTGTGCTGAAACAATGGGTTGACATGTTATGCTATATCAACATGTGAAAATCTAAAGTGTTGCCCAAGCAGTATAAAAGAACTTGCCACAAAGGTTACGTTTTGAATTAAGTTACAGAAGTGTACTCATCAATTTTTTTATCTTATGCATTCCAATTGCTGTTTCCGTCCTCTGCTGCGTGTATGAAAAACTTAGCAAATTACCCTTGTATATTGCCGAAGATACTTTAACTGTTGAGAGCTATTTTTTAGTAAAAATTGCGTGAAATTCCATTTTCATTTTAAAGGTTAAAATGTGTGAGGGACTTACAGTTGCTTTTATAGGACATCCTTTTACAATTCTTCGTATTTTTCTTCTCCCTTTCGGATCATTTGCGCTCCCTGCGACCCATTTTAACACATGTCGACTGTATCGCAAAAAAGTTCGGCTTAGAAAAATAATCTACAATATAACAAAATTTTTATGTGTTAACTGGTTGCGAGAATAAGTAATGCATTTTTTGAGGCGTTTTCCTATTTGATGATCACTGCTTAAATTTGTTCCTCAGTTTTTACATACTAAACTTCACATATTTATTTATAATCGGATAACAGGATAGGGATATTCCTCTGTATGATAAAACATATGTAAATTGGCACCCCTCTCGAGAAACCGCAAGGAAGCAAACTAGCTGCTTCAATTAATGGATGGAAATTGAACTCTGACCCATGTCGAAATACTAAATAACAATTTCCGGAATATATAAGGAAAACCAAATCTAGGAAACATTACTGTAGCATAAATAAAATAACAACGCTTATAACGCGCAACTCCATTTACTACTAAAAATAAAAAAAATCAACAACTTTTCTTCTAAACTTTTATGAAGAAGAGCAAGTGTGTGACGAAGGAGTTCATTCAACATCTAGATTTAAAATTTGCCTATCCTAAATCCTTACAGCACAATTTGATCAAGTATTTAAAATCGGATACAAAAGTAAATGGTTGAAGTTGGTTACTAGAGGCCCTATAATATGTTCAAACAAGAATACCATGAATACGAGAAGTAGCTTGCTAGGTCGGGGGTACACTAAATAGCATCAGTCGTGTTCGTCACATTAGAGAGAAGACTAACGGCGGAATGCATAGTCAATCGCTAGAGATTCGCCAGCGATTTGTCATTCGCCAGGCGAAAATTTTAATGCATAGTCGATTGCCAGCAAAGTCGCGCAAACGTATTAGTTAAGTTTGTGGCGAAACGCTGCGACGCGCCGGAGAATATCAGTAGCATCTCCAGCAGTTATCCGAATCTTTTCGAAGAAAGAAAATACATTATTTTATCAGTTTTAACGAATGTATTTCTTTGTAGAGTTGATGGAACAGGATTTGGATATGTTGTATAAAAGAGACATTTTATAAATTCATATATATATATCACGTCGATATATGCAGTCTTTACACTGCAGTTTTAAAAAGTACATTCGACATAAAATAATAAGTAAAAATCAAATAAAACAATAATGTAAAATATTTTAATTTAGCGTGATTTTATGCCTGTTACTTTTAGCATTAGTATTATGTTCATTATCATCATAAGGTCGTAAGTCTTAAGACTAGTGGGACACGTACCTCCACTCTGTCCTATCCTGAGCTAAACTTCGCATTTACCTAAAACTAGAACAACCCACATCCTTAACTATTTGCGAACAGTAATCTAATCTAGGTTTACCTCTACCTCTCCTAACTCCTGTTTCTGCCTCTAATATGTCTCTGACTAGACCTTCATGAGAAAATATCGAAACAATTTACGATATTTTCCCAAAATAACCGACAATTAAACAAGTATAAATTGAACGCGATCACAATTTTTTACCGCGCTTTTTTCTTTTTTTCGATACTGTAAGCGCCAGTCCTTTTATTTTCAATTATAGGATATTTACCCAAAATTTGAATAAATCGATCCTTATCACCTGCTGAATATTTAACTGACATTTTAAAAGTGACTGACAGCAGAATCAGCGATTGCACATGCTCTATCGTTTAGCGAAACGCAGCCTAGCACCGGCAAAACGACCGTTCAATGTTCCTTCAACTGCGCTGTCGATATGCCGTTGCTTTCGCTGAGATCTATCGCCAGCAACTCGCTAGCTATTGACTACGCATATCAGGGTTAATGTTTATTTTTTCCTAAACTGTCCAAATCCATATTAGTATTCTTGAGTCACAGTGAGTCAAAATAAATATTTTGTACAATGATAGTCTGCCATAGTTAGGTTAGGACAGTTTATCATGGTTACCTTTTTATATGACATGTCCACTGCTGATGCTGTTACATAGAGCATACCTATTACGCTTCAAGCAGAAAATTATGGCTCCTGTTTACCTATAGCCTTCTTGATTCACAACTTTGTGGAGCATACCCAATCTTGTTTTGTGCGTAGATTTATTTTTTGAAAAGAAAAGGTTAGAAGCGTTCAAAATGTAGTGTTACAGGCGAATAATGAGGATACCGTGGATCGAGAAGGTTAGAAATGAAGAGGCATTAGAAAGAGTAAGAGAACAGAGCACTATGGAAGTCAATAAGAAGTAGGCGAGATAGGTTACTAAAACACCTTCTCAGGCATGAAGGTCTAGTCAGACATATTAGAGGCAGAAACAGAAGTTAGGAGAGGTAGAGGTAGACCTAGATTAGATTACTATTCGCAAATAGTTAATGATATGGGTTGTTCTAGTTTTATGGAAATGCGAAGATTAGCTCAGGATAAGAATAAGTGAAGGTGCGTGTGTGCATTTATTAAGATTTCAAGAGTTAACTTCAAATATTTTATTAATATATATTTACAAGAATGATAAATTTAAGATGTTACAAGTGACGTGGTTGAAAATGGTCTTTCTTTTTCATTGTAAGTAAATTTACAATTAATATAAGATTTGAAGTGGTAGGTAAGTTCTGAGAGTAAGAGTATATAATGTAGTAAACAAAGATAATATAACCCAATTTGAAGGGTAAATTTGGAATTACCAACTCCGTACAATAGTAAAATTAACAATAATTAGATGTAATAAACCTTCATTTATTAGGCTTATCGGCAAATTCTGTAAATATGTGTACCTAATTATAATTTGGTCGAAACAAAACTAGAATAATCTAATACTGATCTTCCTGTTCTTCCCGGTATGCGAATTTACCTTCTTTATTTCCTTTTAAATTTCCATTCTGAATCAACATTCCATTATCGAAAACCCTACTCAGTAACGCTTCTCCTTCCTTGTTTACCAATTTATTTTTCGATAGTCTATTTGTGATCATTTAGTTTTCGTTCCCGCTGATTTTTGCTACTTTTTATTTTATTTTATTTTACCCTATTATCTAAGTTTGTACTTCTATTCCTAAGTTGGTACTTATTGTCTATAATAATAATTAGTTATCTGGATAAGTTAATTGCCTTTCCGCTTCACTCTATACCATCCAGTGTCCGTCAACGTTTAATTTTCTACATCTTATTCTTACAACATTTCCTTTTTCTCTTTCTTTATAAGTTGTTTGTTTCATAATTTTTTTGTATGTGTTTTCTTATTCCGTTAGTTCGTTGTTTATGTATCTATCTGAGCCCTTCAATTTGTTTTGCACCTGTACAATCTGTTTTTTATTCTCCCAAAATCAAAACAAAGCAAAACTTATTCAGAACTAATTCTGTTCACGTTTCCACTAACGCAAGATCCGGTTCAGATCAGTTCGAAAACGGTTAAAATAGTTCGCAGTTCTGAGCTAGAACTGTTATTACTATGTATTATAGGGAAGATTCTCTTGGAGCGTACATAGTTTGGCTTTAGAATAGGCATGCCTATGGGTTCAAAGAATTAGTTGACGTTGTGAACATTTTTAATGCAAAACTGGGCCTGAACTTGAGTGAAGCACGTATTCACGATAACTATAAGTGTTCAGGTTAATTAAGTAAGTCGTTTATATTGTTGCTGACAGATTCAATGCTACATTCAGTTCATTGCAACAAATTACTAGAAGGGTATCGGCATTTTTCAGCAACCTGTCACCCCAATGTATCATTTCGATTGACAACAATGGAAAAAGGATTGTTATTTTAGCTGTAATTCAGGGAGAAATGTGTTATTGATGAATACGATGTGAGAATTAACAAATCAAAAAATGATGCAGAAACGAATAGGATTTTATTCCACACGGGCAAAATTTGTTCATATTAAATATAAAGCATAAATAAATAAATAGACATAAAATTAATTAATAGTGTAATGTTCGTGGGTTTAACAAATTAACTTTTAAGATTGCGATTCGTTCGAAGGGGCAACGGACATTGTATTGACGCATTGGCGCCCTGGGTTTTTTTTGTGGTCCATTACTCGCAGCACAGGTGGTACACTTCTTACACCAATCCTTGACATCTTCCTTACAATTCACCCAATAAAATCGCTCTCGAACTTTCCCAAGCGTCTTATTCACTCAAAATGGCCACCAGATGATCCGTCATGAAGATACTGCAACACCTCTCTAACCTTGTTTCGAGGAATAACCAGTTGTTTCCTATATTCCTCTCCATCTGGACTTTCAACAACACGCTTTAGGATGCCATCTTCCAAAACCATTGAGTCCCACTGAGCCCATAACGATTTTAGTACTTGGTTACAGGAAGAAACTTGCTGCCACGTTAGCCGGAATATTTCTTCCATTCCATTATCTTCTTCAAGTCCGGGTCGTTTTCTTGGTCGTGTTTTATATTGTCAGGTAACCATTCGTCATCGATTACCGTGACGCGTCGAATTGCCTCTTCGTTCTTTTCCATCCAATCATACTGCTTGCAGTTTGCTTGACAAGATCTTCTGTAAAGTGCATCGGCATTCTTGTGTCCGGTTCCAAGCCGGTGCTCTACGTCAAAATCATACTCCTGTAGCTTCTCAATTCATCAAGCTACCTGGCCCAACGGATTCTTGAAATTCAGAAGCCACTTTAAAGCGTAGGGGGAATTTTCGTCCATACAGGTATTTATAAAAATGTTCTACACCTTTGACTACAGCCAGCATCTCTCGCCTAGTGACGCAGTAGTTTCTTTTGGCTTTTGATAAAGTCTTGCTAAAATAGCCGATTACCTTCTCTTGGCCATCTTGTAACTGCGAAAGAACGGCTCTCATTCCCACATTGCTGGCGTGGGTGTCCAAAATGAACATTCCATTGGGCCGAGGATATACCAGTACGGGGACTGTGATTAAAGCCTGCTTCAAAGTGTCAAATGCCGTTTGAGAATCCGAATCCCAAATGAAATTTGCGGTCACTTTCGGTTAAACGTGTCAAATGTTTGGCGGTATTGGCGAATCCATAAACATAGCGACGATAATAAGTGCACAATCCCAATAAGCTGCTTATGTCGTGGACATTTTTATAACTTCTTATGTGGCCATTCCTTCACGGTCTTTATATTCTCTGGATCCACGGCCACGCCCTTCATTGATACATGTCCCAAGTAAGAAACCTCTTCGCGGAAAAGGTGGCACTTTTTCGGACTGAGTTTCAAATTGGCCTCACGTAACCGCTGGAATACCGCTTGCAAATTCTGCAGGTGTTTATTAAAGGTGCTTCCAATCACTATGATGTCATCTAAGTATACCAAGCAGGTCTTTCCAATTTGATCTTTCAAGATTTTCTCCATCAATCTTTCGAACGTCGCCGGGGCATTGCATAAACCAAAAGGCATAACTGTAAACTGCCAAACGCCAGTGCCGATCGAGAATGCGGTCTTTTCCTTGTCGGCAGCATCTGAAGCAACTTGCCAGTATCCTCTCTTCAAGTCGACTGTGGAAAACTTTTTCGAACCAGAAAGCATATCCAAGGTGTCATCAATTCGTGGTAGTGGATAACTGTCTTTCTTAGTTACGTTGTTGAGCTGGCGGTAATCCACACAAAAACGGGTTGTTCCATCCTTCTTCTTTACCAATACTACCGGTGATGTCCATGGACTTGAGGATGGCTCAATTATGCCGGTCTCCTGCATTTCGTGGATTATTCGCTCTACTTCTTCCTTTTTGGCCAGGGGTAATCATCTAGGTCTTTGACGAATAGGCTGCGCATTACCGGTATTGATCTTGTGTTTTACGATATTGGTCCTTCCCCTACCATTCTTGTCAGTCTCAAAGACGTCGGCATTCCGACAAAGTAGATGTTGCACACGGAATTTCTGCTCATTGGTTAGATTCCTACAATATCTGTCAATCACTCCACTTATTTCAACAGGTACTGTTTCAGAATTTACCTGCTGTTGACGTCGAGTACTTTGGGAAGGAGTACTTTTTCTACACTGCCTCCTCGTATGACCTAGTTCGCCGCAGTTCCAACATCTTAGCCTTCGTATTTCTTTATTGAACTTGGGGATGATTCGGCAGACGGTTTCTTCTAGAGATTCTGACGAATCCGTTTCTTCACGCAATAGCCGAACCCTTCCCTGTTTGCTATAGGCCCGTTTAACAGTTTCGAACTCCAATGCACGAGCCAATGCATCAGCTAGTGTCGGTCAAGACGTATTCGTTGTTGAGTGTCACTGTCCCGAAGTCCATCAGTAAATGCCTCCACTGCCAACCTTTCCATCAATTCTTCTGGAGTATTAGGAAAAGCCAGTCGAGAGAGTCTCGCAATATCGGCCTCGAATTCTTGTAGGGGTTCCGTTGGTTTCTGCTGACGGGTTTTCATTTGGATGTGATACACCGCTGTTAAATGAGCCTCGCCGTAGCGCAACTCCAAACCGTTTTACCAACTGTTCATAATCCGCCAATTCTTCCGGGGACAGGGTGTTCAAAATGTCACATGCATCTCCACGAAGAGCAACGGTCAATGCAGTGGCTTTTTCTTCAGGCGCCCAGTTATTCGCCTTAGCAGCCGCCTCGAATTGCTTGTGGTATGTGGTCCATGAGGACATTCCGTCAAACGTTGGTGGTTTTACTCGTGTTCTTGACTCTATACCGCTTCCTTGGCTGATTTGGCTGGCTTCTTTGAGTGTACTAGGTGCGCCAACATCCCCTTCGATTGGTTTTGTCTTTCCATTAAAAATCAATTCTTCCAGCACTTTTATCTTCTCTTCTGTTTCTAGAATATTCTTATTAAATTTTCCTTCCCATTTATTCTCCAAACTTCTACTGTTTTCTTCCAATTTATTTTCCAAACTTTTATTGTTTTCGTCCAATTCACGTTTCAAGCTACTACTATTTTCTTCCAATTTATTTTCCAAACTTTTACTGTTTTCCTCCAATTCACGTTTCAGACTTTTACTATTTTCTTCCAATTTGTTTTCCAAACTTTTACTATTTTCTTCCAATTTATTTTCCAAACTTTTACTGTTTTCCTCCAATTCACGTTTCAGACTTTTACTATTTTTTTCCAATTCACGTTTCAAAATTTTACTATTTTCTTCCATTTTATTTTCCAAACTTTTACTGTTTTCTTCCAATTCACGTTTCAAGACTTTTCGTCTTCGAGAAGGAACGTTTCAGGATCATGGCCATCCTTTTTCAACGCTTCCGCGAGCCGCCACTGAAGTTCGGATTTGTTATCGCTTGTCGCTTCATCCCGTTCTTCCAATTCTCTTCTTGGCTCGGCTACTTTTAATTTATATAACGTCTTTGCCATTGTAATGTCTTTTACTCAACCCCACACCTGACACCAGTTGTAATGTTCGTGGGTTTAACAAATTAACTTTTAAGACTCACAACGACAAAAACTATTTATTTACGCTAATTATTACTAAAGGACTTAAAAACACTATTTAATTATTACTAACTTAGGTAATTATTCTATTTATTTACACTACTGTTACTATTCACTGTTCTATTTATTTCACTTCTATCACTGTCTACGCTAATTATTACTAAAGGACTTAAAAACACTATTTAATTATTACTAACTTAGGTAATTATTCTATTTATTTACATTACTGTTAGTATTCAATGTTCTATTTATTTCACTTCTATCACTGTCTATTTATTTCTTGATTCACTTCTGCAACGGTCAATTTATTTCTACTCTTTCACTTCTACAACGGTCAATTTGTTTCTACTGTTCTCGGCGATCGTATCTTCCTTTAAATACTCCCTTGCTTCCTTTCGGGAACTTTCTCGAGCCGTCCAGAGAAGTCTCGTTTTCTTTGAACGGTTTCATTGCTTTCCCGGAACGCAGGTAATACACACACGTTTACAGATACGGCGCATCGATAAGCCGCTCACAGGCACGTATACCCGATCGCACACAATCATGCTCGTGGTCGCTACAATAGTATTGCTTTGGTTGCAAGTTGTATGCGATCATAATAGAAAAATTATGGTTATTACTACTGGTTACTTCGGTTAGTGACCAATTTGTGGCTACAGTACAACCAGGATGAAATTAATTCTCTTCTCATTTTTTATATATATCAGAATTTTGGAGAATAGATTATAATTATTTATTATAGCAGGTATAAAATACCTACTCACGACTAAGACTTTTTCATTTTCTGTGGGGGCAATTCAGCATCTAACATTACTGCATATATATGTAGTATGCAAATACACTAAAAATGGCAATCATTTAATATTACCCAACAAAAAGGACCAACTTTGTCTAGTGTAGGTATGTATCTAATTGTAACTACAACTTTTTGATTTTCATTTCGTCTTTCTGTATTAATAGATTTTTCTTATTTTACCCATTCAGTTTCTCTAACGCTATTTCCGATCTTCTATCCGAATACCGATGCACGTCGCAACGCATACTTTTCAATGAACTTCCTTTTTTTCTGTAAATACATCCGATTTACTTCAATTGTATGCATATGCTTTCAATATTAATTTCTTCAGAATTTGTTTCTGTTCTTACACAGCTATCACTGTTTTCATTCCACATATTTCTTATAGTTCCGGTCCGAACAACCTATTTTCATAGTTCCTTCCTGTTACGTTAACAGCCAGTACCTATTGTAAGCAAGATGCCATTAATAACTTTGTACATCTTTTTTAATTTATTCTTTTCAGTGTACCGACTTTATCTCATTCGGCATACATGTCTGCAGCATTCTTATCTTATTGTCTTCGTTTTGTTTTATTTCGCCACTGCTTTTTGAACTGGATTCTGGATACTTCTAGCCAAAAAGAAACTTTATAAATAAACTAGCCAACAATGTTGTTTATTGCTTCTAAGGATTACTTACTGGCGTAAAATAATTACACTTATCTACCTAATCCATTTTTCTACGACACAATAAAACCGAAAATGACTACAGACGAGACTTTATTTGACTATTTACGCAATTTACAGATGCACTATTTACTTTTATATGAAATAAATTTACAAAGCTATTTGCACCACATATAGATGCATCATTTATATAAAAAAAAAACACTTCCAAAACGACAGAGGACAAAAATGATCAAAAAATAATAAGAGAAATATCAGTTAATTATTTAGGACTGGAATGAATAATACTCATTAGGTTAATGGCATTTGACTGATCTAGAATGACTAGATAAGACTGGTTGGTTGTATTTGTATCTGAAGGGCTTTCATAAGAAGTTACAAAAAAATAAGTAGGGTAACTATTTCTGAGGACTTTATTACTTTGTCTTTATTAGAAGTAATACTAGGAATCTGTGAATGTGCAGGAAAGTGACACAACGTTTTCTTTAAGATTAATATTGAGAGTACTTATGGGGAAATGTAACAAAATGACTACTCCAGGAATGCTGAGTGTGCAACGACACTAAGGACACAGTCTCACGAAATGTCCACCAATCATATTAATAGGGTAGAGTCTCACGACAGTACAATTGCTAGCATAAGTTTGGCCCAAAATAATTAGATGAACACTGAAGGCAGAGTCTCACAACAGTGCTCAAGACAATCGTAAAGAAATACAAATACGATTACATCGAAATTACGGTAATAGCTATACAGGTATAGTATATTATGTGAATTAATTAAATCATCCTATATCGGTAAAGTTTAGTAAATAATAAAAACGTAGCATAAAGATTACTCTGTGAGAAAACTCACCCAATTAGGTTTATCTATATTTTTGAAACTGTACAAATCACTAAAAGCAACTAACCAAGTTAACAGTTGACTAAATAATGTTGCGCAATTTTATTTCTTTCTTTTCCTTGAGAGGAGAGACGATTCATTTATTTAATATTTTTTGTATCGAAAAACATACTATGAAAGGATAAAACAATGCGTCTTACACACGATAGACCTTTACTATGTCAGTTATTAGTAGTTTTCATGTCGGAACATTCCTTAAATGTGATCCAAAAATAATGCTTAGTTTCCTTTTTTAAAATGAATCTAGTAGCCTTATCATCATTATAAGGTCGTCAGTCCTAAGACTGGTTGGATACGCACCTCCACTCCTTCCTATCCTGAGCTAATCTTCCCATTTTCCTAAGACTAGAACAAGCCATATCCTTAACTACTTGCGAACTGTAATCTAATATAGGTCTACCTCCACCCCTCCTAACTTCCATTTCTGCCTCTAATGTGTCCCTGACTAGACCTTCATGCCTGAGAAGGTGTCCTACCTATCTCGCCTATTTCTTATCGACTCGAGTCCTCTGTTCTAATACCTTCTCATTTTTAATCTTCTCTATCCACTCTAGTAGCCTGCTCGAAAAAAAAAAATATGTAGCGACATTAAAATTAACAATTTATAAAGAAATAAATTTCAAGCAAAGTTCCAATATTTTGTGCACAATGAAAATCACATGGCACGTAAAATAAGTAAAAAAATAACTGGAAATGAAGATGCTGAAATACACATTTTGGCTTATTTCTATTGTAACCCCGCATGCATCCATCAGGACTGCTGCTGGCGATATTTGACTTTCCTTTTTGTCGATAATAGAAGACGAAGTATATGCTTTTTATTTTCCCTTGCACAAAATATTCACTGTTGTGGTTTAACATATGTGACTCCAATTTCTTAAAAAGAAGTATTTGAACTGATCAATTTAAATTTGTCAAAGAAGAACTTTAACATTAGAATCCTCCTGTTCATTTGAAGACAAAATTTAGACATTTACTTAAAACTACGATTTGATATAATTAAATTGACAATTTAACTGTATAAACCCTATGGAATTAGCCCATACATTAAATACTAGGACTTTGTAAAACTACGTAGAAAAAGGACCTTCAAGATAATTTAAAACAAATGACAAGTAATTTTTTATCTTATACACTTTCGCGGTATAAATACTTCCAAGGCAAGTAAGAAGAATAGGTGAGGTAACTTTTAGTTCCTTCATCTAAATTAAATACTTAATCAATTAGTAATTATTTAAACAGTGAGAAACCAGTACAGAATGGGACAATTAATCTATAATAGTCTTATAATCAAAAGTGAGCGAGAATTGGAAAGAACTGAATCAGGGTGGTGAAACGGTCGATGCGTGATATAATCAGCAGGTGTGTATGCTTCTCTTCACTTACCATAACGATTGCAAGATTCCTACCATTACTGTTTCTTCTCCATACAACAGAATAGTATATGAGTATAATTAAATGATACTTACATATTGTTAAAAAATTATTTTATAGCTTATTAATTGTTACAACTTTTCTTCTAAACTTTTATGAAGAAGAGCAAGTGTGTGACGAAGGAGTTCATTCAACATCTAGATTTAAAATTTGCCTATCCTAAATCCTTACAGCACAATTTGATCAAGTATTTAAAATCGGATACAAAAGTAAATGGTTGAAGTTGGTTACNCTTCTCTTCACTTACCATAACGATTGCAAGATTCCTACCATTACTGTTTCTTCTCCATACAACAGAATAGTATATGAGTATAATTAAATGATACTTACATATTGTTAAAAAATTATTTTATCGCTTATTAATTGTTATTAAATAATCATAAAATCAGTCAGTTTATTTATTACTATTGTTCACCTTTATATCTGTGTTTAATTAAATATTTTTTAAATGTAATTCAAAATTCACAACTGTTGTAATAGTTTCTTTAGAACCCAGGAAAATTCGACAAAGTGCAGTTTGGTATTCTTAATACCATTGATAACTTGCATATGTGTAATGGTAAAAATATATGTAAATCAAAAACATTTAGTCAATTTCATTTCTACATCAATGTATTCAAAAACAGAACCCGAATCGTCGTAAAATATTGTTAGGGGTCCTTCGAAATGGATTTCTACAGGGATAAACAACCGTTAATAAGTGAAAATTTATAATAAATTGTGATTGTGGTAATTATGCGTTTAGGAAGGTTCAATAAAATGCAGTTTATCATTCTTAATACCATTGATAAGTTGCAGAAGTTTTGGAAATAAAAAAAAAGTTATATACCCGTCTATATTGTTTTGGTGTGTAACAACCAGATCTTTAATTTCGCTCTCAATTCCTTCTAAAATTAATGAAATCGAGCTGTTAAACTTTGTAATAAATCTGGGCGACACCTGGTCAGATTAAACAATTTGGAATTGCTTAAGTCCATCTGTAAGTGTGATAGTACATAAATTAAATCGAATGCCTGATTAAGTTCTGTTCCGTCCGTCGGATTAAAGAATTAATTGAACAGTATTGATTAGAAAGCTCCTTCGTATTTAATAGGGGAACAGAGCCAGCTAGACACTTCACCAAAATCTAAGACGTAACGTTCCGTTAAGTCCATCCCCGTTGAGACATTAGGTTTAATTAAATTCAGCCTACCAGCCAACTCTATGCATGAACATTAAATCCCCAAGACCGTGCCATATAAATGTAGATAAAGGATTTCAACTTCGAACAAAGGCAAATAGGCGGACGTAGTAAGATCGACTTTGGTCCAAGTCGTATTTGTCGGAAGAAAAACGGATGATGCTTTAGATTTCGTGTCTGTGGTTTTTATGGGTGATTATCTTCCGTTTTGACTGCCACCGGTTATCCCCTGTTTGGAATACGGCGGACCGATTTCGTCGCTTTCCAAAAAAATACGGCTCTTTTGAAAACCCCTTGCTGACAATAAAAAAGGAAAAGGACATTCAGTTCCTATAATTTTTATATTTACCACTTTCTTTCTGATACGAGGTATTTTCTAGCATTGGGATAAGAATGTATTTGATAATAAAACATTACAAGTGGCAAAATTTCTCTTTGAAATTGTTTCCATGTTTTATATAACGTGAAATAGGTTTGATCGGATTCATTTACGTGTTCTAATATACAGAGCAATTGATCTAATACGTTCTTTAGAAGTTTATAGGAATGATATTCCCATAGTCATTAACAGAAAGCACATAGATAAGCTCATGCTTAAAATTGTAAAGCATATTCTTTATAGGTAAGATTAATTTGTACCTTTTAACTATATATGAAAGCAACTAATTTTATTGAAGTCAGCGTTCTGCGTAGTTTAAGGATAATTATACACTTGACAATTTATAACTTTATCCATAGCGTACAAATTGTGCCGATTACTAACGTCTCCTAAATTACTAATATAGCTATTTATGCATAATTTACAAAAAGCAAGGTGGTGGTAGAAAAAAAGGTTTAAACTAATTTTTGCGCTATTGGTAGCAATTACGTAATTTCCTTTTTTTCTTCTTCAAATAGTCAGCAATGTTACACAATTCGCAATCATTCACGGTATAATTTTACTACACTTTGTTAAAATAGTCAATAACTATTTCAACTCATATATATTTATAGTATTATTACACAATTTTTTATTAATAGTTCAACTACAAATGAAAATTACAGGTGATGTAAAAAGAATACCATTATCTCCACTCGTTCCTAACCTAAGCTAATCTTCGCATTTCCCTAAAACTTCTGTTTCTGCCTCTAATATGTCCCTGACTAGACCTTCATGTCTGAGAAGATGTCCTACCAACGTATCTCGCTATTTTTGTTGACTTCCATAGAGTTCTCTGTTCTCTCTCTGCCTCTATTATTTCTAACCTACTCTAGCCTCGGTATCTTCATCATTTCGAACGCTTTGTGAGAACACTCGGTATAGCAATAAACAATTCAAATGTGTAATAATTAAAGTTCATCATTTCTGCCGACTTAGTAAAATCGCGGTACAGTGCGACTAACTAGGCCATAGACATTTACACACACATCTGTAAACTGCTGAAACATCTATTGCCATTAAACCAATGTAAATAATTTTTGTATAAATAGCTTGTAAATAATTGAATAAATCAGTCTAATACCAGGTTCACTTTTATTTGGATGCTGCAATAGTGTCAACCCTTGGATGCTGCAATAGTGTCAATCATCGGATGCTGCAATAGTGTCATAACTAATCATTGATGCAGAAATGTGTCCAACGCTATTATAAAATCGGTTCTTCTCAGAACCACAACTTTTGATAGTCACATCTCTATACGACTACGGAGTGACTACAGCTTCTAATCTTTTCTTTTGTTAAAGCTTTTCTAATAATAAGCCGTTTTGGTGAAATACAATATGAGTTTATTAATTGAACATAACAAGTTCATATACATTTAAACAGGAACAAGAATGGAGTGAAGTCCTTGGGAGGTGCAAACCGATTTGTATGAATTCTCAAGTCACGTGAACTGACCGTTAAGAAAAACGTTCTAGAAAAATTCCCAGTCAGTCGGCCGGATATTGATTTATAAACAAATAATAAACAGAACTTGTATAAGTTTTATCTTTTGTTCTAACATCTTTTCCGCAGCGCCCATCGTCCATGTTTCACACCCGTACAGCACCGCCCTCCAAACATACATCTTTAACAATATTTTTCGAATTTTTAAATTAATCGTTTCGCGGGAGTAGAAGTGACGTCTTTTTATTGAAGGCGACTCGACCCTGTGCTATCCTCTGCTTTATATTCTTACTGTTCTTTCCGTCTTGATTTGTCTGACTCCCTAGATACCTAAAATCAGCCACATCCTCTAATCTTTCATCTTCTTTCTTCATATTCGCTCTTTCTCTATTTGTTCTTCCCTTAAATATCAGTATTTTGTTTTTACTTATAGGTACCTATGGTGATTGAAATTTTAATTTTTTTATTTTAACTTTACAGAAAATTGTACTAAGTAAAATAATTTGCAGTAAATTTATTCTACAATAATTTATACGAAACAGTGTTTTAGTGCTGTACAAGGTCATTCCTGCCCCCTTGACTCCTATTCCTGCCAACACGGTGGTCTTATAATTTACCGCATTACCAAGTATGTTTAAGGTAATTTCTACACGTGTAATTTTAGTTTCATACTTTTCTTCTTTTAATGCTTAATCTGTCCCTTCAAATTCGATAAAATGAATAGATTATTTACAACATTTAATCAACGTTTTTGATAAGGTTATAAACTTTCGCATTCCTTAATTATCATTTTTTTTTAGTTACGTTGCAATTCGTTACAGAAACGGACGGATAAGTTTCGTTGAATCTCCTCTCGTTAAGAATTATTTAATTTGACTTCGGAACTTCTTAAACTTATTTGTTAATCTACTTTGCCTATGCAGGGAGGCGAACTAAGCAGATTAGTTTATGATGATGATACTCAGAAAGCAGATTTTGCTAGCTGCTTCTCTTTTTAAAAGTTCTGCTCTGCGCACTAATGCATTAATACCCACACAAAGCAAGAAAGTCGATAAGGCAACTTTCTAGCCCCCTTAAAAATGGTTTTCTTTCTATCCGTCAAAGTGAAACTGATAAGCTGCTGAGAGGTTTTTCTATTTTCAATGATACTTAACACTTTATATTATAACAGATGCAAGAAACTGAAAAAACATATTAATTCGAAAACATTTAACCTAAGCTTTCAAAAGTTGCTACTTTTCCTTAAGTAAAGCGGAAGAGAAAATTGATGGTTTATTTTTTAAATGTACTTATAACGTTAGAGTTTCATATGATAAATACCACGAGATGTAACCACAGGAGAAAATCTTTTGATTCACAGAATCCAGGAATTACCAAGTGGAGGTGACAATTTTCTATAATTATTTACATGTTTAAAATAATTCGAAGTGGTCTGTATTCTGTCGAAACTGCCAGACGCGGATCGCGATTTCGATCTTTTTGGATCTCATCAGCGCGTCGCAGGCAGCTCCGACAGAACACAGACCAACTTTTACCTGCTGTCTTAACAGCGCGTTTTAGAAAATACGACAAATGGCGCTGTAGACGCCATCTGTAGTACAGTGCTACATTTTAGGATTACGAATTATTTTATTCGATTAAGCTAACGTGCCTATCACGTTAAGGTTGGCTACGCCGGGATTCGTTTTCAGCAAGTAGATATCCACACAAGTGGACTTTGTTGGAGCATACATAATCCTAAAATGTGGCATCGTGCTACAGATGGCATTTACTGCGCCATTTGTAGTATTTTCTAGTTACATGTTTCTTTATATATTTTTCATTTTTCATTTGTTACTGTATTTAATATATTTACAATACGTTTACGTTACCATGTGTTTGCGCTTCTATTATAAGAATACATAATCCCGAAAAAAACGAATTATAGGCCATTAGCAGTAGTTATTTAGGATTTTCAAGGAAATATAAAAAAAGGGTGCTTTTTTTAAGAAGCTTACTAACAAAATGTTTCCCCAATTCCGCTTTGCTTTCTTAGACTTTGCTCAGTGATTTTAAATGATTCTCAAAAGAATTACTGTCTACGAAATCCCTTTTGGCAAGGGACCTTGAAAAATGTACACAATTTGTATTAGCCAAATTCCCTGTCGTCGCAAAGCTACGGAATCCTTGGAAAGATAAAGGGAAAGAACAGCCATAAATTTTCAGGGATGACACCCATATTTATTAGATAAATTGTCGTTTACAATTTTGTGAACTTATGTTAAAGTGATTTATTGAGTTGCAACAGGAGCGGAGCAATTCAAAAGCTTCTCTGACTACAAAAGATTCAGAAGATAATACACGTAAAACGGAAATTTATTATTATTTATGTCATTTGAAATAAATGGGTAGCTCCTGTTTGACTGGTCACATAATTAATTAATTTCTCTTTCGGTTCACCTTCGCAAAGACGAACTTAGTAATGAACCCGTAATGACTGCTTCCTTCTAGTAAGCTTTCAGGAGTAATTCGTCGAACTAATTCTCTTCATTGCTAATAACAGAATTCTAACCGAATTTGATTAAGTCTGTAAAACATATGATTTGCATATGATGCATAAGTAAGATGAGTGAAACATTTATAAGACCTGGCGCTTAGGGGAAGGGGGGGCATGATAGGGTAGCTAAGGGAAATAATAAAAATACAGCTCAATCATTATGTTTATTGGCCTCATTAATTTATGGCACGTTATGTCATTAATCTAACTATGATTTGGCACAGTCTTTGGAGAATCAACATATCACATTTTTTAATAATTAATAATTAATAGGAACATTATAAAAAACCATCTTGCCCCATACTATGGGGTATGATGGGGTAACGAAATTGGGGCATGATGGGACAAGCTAGTCCTTCTCACAAAACAAACAAATATGTATTTCTTCCGGATCTTCATCGTCCACTCCAGCACAAGCGTTGTGAGCCCAACATCCACAGAGCTGGCAGCCTACCCAAGGTTCTGATGATGTCAAATAATTGTTGTTTACATCATTACAATAGGTATAAGCATATGGCATCTTCATCATCGCTCTTGTGTTGTTTGGCTGAGGGTTTAGTCTTTTGTTTGTTTTTATGATTCTTTTTGAGGCGAGGATCATTAGGATTGGATGTTTTTCCCGGCTTTTTCAGATTTTCCAGCTCGTTTTTATAAGGAGTTGAAGTTATTATGGCTGTTTTTCCTCGGCGGTATTGTTTCCTTTTTTCAGTTCGTTGAACAGAAGGAATTGGCAAAATATCACCTGGGGATGCATTGCTGAAGCTAGAAGTCAGATCACGGCATGCTGCACGAATGGAAGGTTCAGGATAATAAGAACATCCAGGTTCAGGTTCACGGATGGGTGTTTTATCCATTCTTGGTGTGACATGTTCGTAACATTCGGTGATTAACTCTGTTCTAGGTGAAGTGGAAGGTGTAGCTTCAGGTTCTGCTGCAACAGTTTCAGTATGAGAAGTTGTCACGACTGTTGAAGATACAGTTGTGACTGTTGTTGTTGAAGACAGATATGGCACTGCTCCAGATTGAAGAGATTCGGGTTCTGATCCTCTTTGTTGTTCCACATTCGATGAGTCTGCAATATTTATGTTCGTAGTTTCCGCAGAAATGAAATCAGCATCAGTAAAGTTATTCAGGTTATAGGGCCATATACCACATTTTCTAAATGCGTTAATAGCTGTGGACATTGTAGCCGCCTGAAGGTATGCATTACCAAATATTTCACTTATCTGGAATACAGTTACCACACGTCCAGGATGTGATCTCANTAATAAAATGTTTGACGGATTCCTGCAAACAACACACTTTAACAAAATAAACAACACTAGTAACCGAAGATCAAAAAGATATAAATGGGGTGATCATAATTACCTTAAAATGTTGACGTTTAACCTCACAAAAAATTAGATCGACGAAACACTAAACCAGTTTTTCGTTTGTGGACACAAGACGCCTGCACTACCGCTCACAGTTTCTCTCGCACTAACCGTCGGTTGAATGAGGCTTCCTATTGGCTTATTGTTTTACATTCACAAACGTCTACTTTCTTCTATTTGTGCGGTACCCCGTCTTACCTCGCTGCCCCGTCATGTCCCCCCTTCCCCTACATTGCAAATATACTATGGTTTAATTTTCGGGTTTACTGCGTTTATTTGTATAATTAAGGAACGTAATCACATTGTCCGTAGCATGTTCTTGCTTAGCATTTTAATTGGTTTATTCAAAATTCGTGAACCTATAATTAATAGCAAATCTCCACAGATGGCATTTGCAACTGCCTGTGGTTATTTATTAACCTGATCGTTCAATAGCACGTAGTTCATAGCGGAATTTGAAAGGAACAACTACGTTTCGATCGTTAAACTAATGTGGATGGGTAGGTACCTATACGAACCATTTACGACTAAACTGAACGACAGAATAACATAAAAAACGTTTCGTTCCCGCCAGTTATTTTTGGACTTACACTTTATGGGGTGATGCGAGGATTTTTATCTAGCTTACTCACACACTCTCTCTCTGAGATCGACGAGGAAAAGCATGATTCAGTCTGAACGAAATTGACAAGAGCGTATCTTCTCAGTTGCCTATGTACGTATGTCGTGTATGTCGTTATCATTCCCCCTGTGTGATGGATGTAATTGTGGTCGTCCCCTCTTCTGCTCATTCTTTCGCCCACTGAGGTACTATAATAGGTACATGGGATACAAGAGCTATCGCCATGTATTCTGAAGAATAAATGACAAATGCGGAAAACCCTAAGTCCCACTGAAAACGCGGTAGAAAAGATATTTTTAATAGGTCGTGAAGCTAATGTGGGTATACTGAAATTACAAAATCAATAAGGGTATTGAAGATATCAAGTTATACGATATTCACTAAAATTTAGTGCACACGAATTGTGGTGAACTGTAAGCTTCCTTAACTTTCCTATTTTTTTAAAATATATACAACAAAAACTTTTCCTCAATTCTCCCTTTGCTTTCCAGACAGAAAGCAAATAACGTCTTGAATGAGGTTGAACTTAAAATAACTTATGGAGTGGCAACTAACGTAAGTATCACTTGCCGTATATATTTCTTCTTATAGAGTAGAAAAATATCGAAACAGCAAATTCTATTTATTGTTAGATTCTGTTTTAGCTAGTCCATTACAATACTACAAAATATGAATATTTTTTGACATCACAAAATGTTTTGAATTGCAGATTGAGCTGAAGTAACAACTCTTGGAATTATGATAGTTATGTAGACAAATAAGGCCTTCTTTTTCCAATTTTTCTAAGTGACTCCCACAACTAACACATACATTTGAGCATATCAGTGTACCCTACAATTATTGTTTTGTTGTAATTATATTAAAATAGTTAAAATGTTTTTTTACTTAATTCAACAAAATTTGATGGCTTATTTAACAGGTCCATTGGTTGTGGCAACAAAAACAATTTTCAGTGATTTGTAAAATGTAGATTAAAAATGATATTGTTTAAGAATAAGTGTCACGCAAATTCTTTTGTTTTTCTACTATTAAATTATGTGGAGTTACAAGAAATGAAAGCCTTATTTATACAATATTTATTATTGGTAAAGGAAAATCAGCCATTTTATACAAAGATCACATAAGAATGACAATCAAAAGAAAAACTTAGGTACCTTGCGTTGGTAGCTGTAGAAAGTAATTTAGTAACTCCAGAAAATTATCAGGCCAAGCAAATAATTTTTGCTTATTGTAAAATGTTTTGATATTTGTCTAACTACAGTACAAGAAGGAATATTTGCAGACCAATTACTTAGTCGTCACTCTATAGGTTACGACAGAACATTAGAGCGAAGTGACGGCCGACAGCGCAGTGGTCATGTGTATCGACTTTTAATAGTAAGGAACCCGAAACAAAACTTATCGATTGTTACTTTGGGAATAATAATGCAAAGCCTTTTGTAGTTTAGAAGGATTTAAGGGGCAGTACTCCTGTGGTTGAAGATCCTCGTACAACAGCAACTTTTGTTTGCTAATAATCATATATTACCTATATTTGTGTATGAAATAATATCAACTCCTGTTGGTTATCTGCGTTTCTTGGAATGTAAGAATTGTCGAATCTTTGGCAATTTAATACTGGTCGACGATTTCGTTTATATAGTAATAATAGTTGAGAGCGAGAGATTGGTAAAACACTAGCTATTTTATTACATTCGTAAATAATGAATACAATATCTATATGTTATATTTGAAAAGTATAAACAAGATTGTATTATTGCGGATAATTTTCCTTGTGATCTAACTGCGCACTAAACCCAAATTCCGGGAGGTCTAAAATCATTATGGTTATCGGGTACATACAGCAACAAATAAACTTTTTCAATTACAATTCTTCTCAATATTTTTGAAGCGGACCGTTCTTAACGATCGGTAAATAGAACGGTACTTATACGGTATAGATAGTTTAGTAAAAGTTTTAATTCTACACAGGTAAACGTCAATGTATTCAGATTTGTACATTTTCATTAAATTCTGTTAGTAAAATAGAGAAATAATAAAATCCGTTTATAACAAACGAGAGTTTACAAAACTAAAATTGTAAGATATGTTAGTTACAAATTTCGTGATATAGATTACCTGGGGATGCATTGCTGAAGCTAGAAGTCAGATCACGGCATGCTGCACGAATGGAAGGTTCAGGATAATAAGAACATCCAGGTTCAGGTTCACGGATGGGTGTTTTATCCATTCTTGGTGTGACNACATTTGGTTCGCTCGCTTAAACGGTCCGCAATTGGGTACGGTCGGTATTATTTCTATTATTTTTGCTTTCTCCTTAATAAAATCTATAATTTTGCACATGTAAACGTTTAAAAATTTAGGGTTTTATTATTATATTTTTCTATTGTAACATTTTGATAATTCTTTCAGCAAAAATTCATACTTACAATTTTAGTTTTATATGCCGTCTCAAGAAACGAGTAAAAGAAGTTCTTTTAAATATTATTCGATTAATATTTAATAAGATTTATATCTTTCTTTAAGTTTGTTGCACTCACATTGTGGCGAAATAATTGTTGTGAATGGACAATAAGAAAATTTGTAACAAACGAATTATTTGTAAGGATATAAAAGAACTTTTCCTGAACTTGAAGGAAGCGTGGAGGCCGGATATTCAGTGTTTGTATAAGCAGACCTTCGTTCTATCTTCCCCTGCTCGCTCAAACGATCTTCGATCTTTACGAAAGTATGAGGGTGTAGAATTATTTTCAATTATGAAACTCAAAATGAATAATTTTTGTCTATGTTTTGCAGAAATACTGATTTGTGAAACAACAAATGACGATATCATTCAAAAGACAGTAACGTAACCTAATCTAACATAAGACAAAAATGTTGCCTAAACAGTAATTAGACTAGGTTGCATGATAACACTGTGATTTTGACTGTTACAGATTAATAAAGTGTTTCATAAGTCTTCGTATACCAACTGCGGCATATTATAAAATTAATGTCGTGGGATCATGTCCAAGTGCGGCAGCGCGAGTATACGATTTTATTTGACTCCCGTGTGCCTGCGTTTACTTTGTCTAGAGATGTGCCCCTTCAATGTCTTGGATGCACTGGCAAATCGTAGGTAGGGATAAAGGAGCTTATAATACTCTCGATTCTTCTTCATTAAACATACTTTTTCTTACAGGATCTGCTAAAAGTTTTGTTCCATAATGAATAGTAGTGCGAGTTGAAAACAAGCGTTAAACTTCTAATGAGCCTTTAATATGTCTTCATATATAAATAAATATCTCATTAATATTTTTAGTATTAATTGGTGCGATTAATAAGACATTCGAGTAATGCAATTTTAGTGGATAAGATGGTCAACTTTTCCGTACATTACTGTGCGAATTATACGATCCTCACCGGGTGAGAGTTTGACCGAGAGTCTTCTTTCTTTTCTGGTTTAGTGCCGTTCTTTTCTATTTTGCGCAGGTTATACTAAAGGTCACATCGCTAGAGAATGTAAACGAGTACTGTCATGCGTTGCATCTTGTATATAACGAAATTTATTTAAAAAAATTTATTATAATTTTATTTAAGTGAAATTATAACCTTCTGAAATTAGGTATATTTGCTAAAATTCAGACTACATGCTTTAATTAGAAGTTTAAGGCGGGAGATGTATTTTTTTCCTATAATAACACGCATTTCACGATGAATTACATAACTCGAACAAAAACTGCAAAACAGTTATTTCTGCCATGCAATGAATTGTTTTTCTTATTAAAAAAATAAAAAATAATATTACTTTGCCTTCTAGACATTCAATCCCGTATAGAAATTCGCTTTAAGAAAAAAATTACTGTATGAAATGCTTAAGTTCTTGATCGCTAATTTATTTAAATTATCAGACGTTTCTACCCATTTGTTCTCATCAGCACGTAATAGACAGTCTCGAATTTGTTTTATTAAATGGAAGATGATCTAACATAAGACTAGAGACAGTAAACTGTAAAAATAAAAGTAATTCAAATGTGTGATAAGGTCTTACAAAGGTATCAAATATTTAAATTGTTAGCAGCAAATACCACTAGATGGCGATATACTGCAGATAAAATGACGAAATTATTATGTGTAAATTGTCTATTATTTGATTTGAAAGCAATTTGGTCAAATTTAGTGATGAGAAAAATTGGTCTTCTCCTTGACTTTGCGAAACCGCGAGACCAAGACCAAGACCAAAACTGTCTTTATACTAGCAAGACCTAACGAACAAGACCAAGACTAAAACCAAGTACGAACGTGGAAGATCAAAACTAATATAACTAATAATACTGGTTGTACCATATCTATTTGTCTCCAGTGTTCTACCAGAAACTAGATTTAAGTTGAGTTCTTCTTCCAAAAATTGTACTAGCCGCAACTCATCTTTAACAAAATGAACATTGAAATCGAAATTCTGTATATAATCCCAAAAATTTTAAAAGTAATTGAAACTTCCATCCTTTCGTTAACGTATTATATGCCCACATACGTTGCGATTACAGCGCTGTATATGTAAACATGAATTATATTACCTACCTAATAACGGTATCCACGTGTTCATCAAATTCTTTTTCATCATCACTTGAATGTATTTCTTCCGTATCTTACAATATTTTATTCACTTTATTCACTTCACTTTACGTGTAAGTATAAATATCAATAGATAAATAATAAAAATAAAACTTTAAATTATTCACACTCCACAAATTGACGTTTGATGTTTTACATGCATACTAAATGCTATAGTGAGAAAGAAAGAGAGAGAGAGTGAGTAAACGTGTACTTGGGACTGAGAAGCGGGGAGCGTTATGAGATGCGCTAGTATATCACACAGAGGAAATGTGACCCTTCACTTTTTGTTAACGTTTGATTTTACTACCCATCTGTATTTCATACCGTGCGCTATATATCAAACGATTCTTAAGAAGTAAACTACAAAATGCTTAGAAGGATTATTAAAAAAAACGTATCAGATTAAATGAGCAAGGCCAAGATTTAACACACAAGACTAAAATCAAGACCAAGATCAATACCAAGACTGCCACAGTCTTGGTTTTGGTCTTGCGTTTCTTATCACTAGTCAAATTTCGACCACACGCAACTTCCAGTAAGTTTGCGGTAAAGTTAACAACTTGCAGTAGAAGCATTTCATAAATTAATTAGCGGTAGATCCTTTTATTAAAGGACCACTGATTACAGAATAGACAAAGACCAAATTGTTCAACCGTTTCGGATAGGAAAGGCAACATTTATGTATATAGGCATAAAAAATCGGTTGTCTGTAAAGTCGGTTTACCGACGATAGTTGAACGTGACAACGTCATGAGAAAATACTGATGGAATGGTTTCATTTTTTAAAAGAAAATTTTAATTTTATTTGTTTGATANAATGGTTTCATTTTTCAAAAGAAAATTTTAATTTTATTTGTTTGATAGATATTTTGTATGGATATAGAGAAGGAGGTAAATGGAAATGTATTATTGTATAGCAGCTGTCCACGCGGACGCATCGCTCACTCAAGTAGGAGAGAGACAGATGTCGAACGCTGCCGAACGCGGAGGCCGATTGTACCTCTTTCCGCGCTTTCGCTTGCACTTCAAGCCTTAAATGGAACGCCTCAGAGCTAACGCCGCATGAGTCATGTTTTTTCGTACGTGCAGCCGGCTCCATCGAATTATAAGACGTTGTCACGTCAAAACAAACATTTTTAACCGTAAACGCATTTACCTCCGTTCTATTATAAATAAAAAAAGCTTATTCAGGTATTTACCTTGAAAAGTGGTAAGTTTTTTTTTTGAAAGACGTGAAAATTCCTTTATCTTTCCCCTGCCCCCAGATACTTGATGTAACATCGTGTTCTGTCGTGGGACGTTTACCGCTCGTTCCGACGATGATTCGCTTTCCATTTTAATGGAAAAAGTTTTCTAAGTTCCTGACCGATTATGCAAATTTAGTCTCTTCTTCCACGCTACGCGATCCCTTTCACAACATCTTCTGTT
The DNA here is from genome assembly GCF_000699045.2 of Agrilus planipennis. NCBI lineage: Eukaryota > Metazoa > Arthropoda > Insecta > Coleoptera > Buprestidae > Agrilus > Agrilus planipennis. The sequence continues at coordinate 116,956 of NW_020438947.1, forward strand.
ACAGCAGAAACAGTGGGTAGATTAACACTCCCAGCTGTTATTACGACTAATTGTATACTTGCTTTCATTATCAGGCGCTCACAGCACCTTATTTGACATGCTAATTTGTAAACTCGTATTACACCAATGAAACAGCAATAACGGCTGACATAAGTAGGTATACAATAGGTACCCTGAACGCATTAGGTGATATAATATTCGAAACTTTTCATACCTCCTCCCTCCTACCTATACCCTAGCACAAGGCCGCAAGGTAGGACGAGGAGCTTGCCAATACATAATTGGTCAATTTGCATAAATCAAACCAATTGCAAAAGATTGTTACCTATATAAAAGCAACTCAAAATGTTCTAGCATGAGTTACTGCAGTTGAGAATGTTAAACAAGAATACGCGCCAACCATTTCTTCAAAAAAAAAAAAAAAGAAAGAACATGATCACTACAACACTGATGTCTTCTGTTTTATCTTTTGCTGCTATAACCTTGTGATCCTGAAAAGTGAGTTGAGATATCCCTACTTTAATATCAGCTGACGAAGCGGTCAGGTTAAATTGAAACTGACTAGTTAATGCAATCATGGCGCCGAGTTGTGTACTAGAATTCTTACATCCGAGTAGAAAGCCCCCTTTAGCTCTCTTGTGGAATCGTGGAAAAGGATGCATGGTAATTAGGGAATAAAATATGAGATGGACGAAATGAGGACAAAAGATAAATGATCTTTATCTGGGTAGTATTACTGTCCCAGCATTTGCCTAAACGATGCTGGAATCGAGCCGGCAGGGGTGACATCCTAAATACGTTCAGAAAGAATTCGGCTACGCAGCTAATGTGCGTTATAAATACGTATACAGGTTGCGTAGTCGATGGACAAGTACAAGTACCATCGAAAGGTATTGTTTAGCATTAGGAAATGTTTCAGTTAGTAGTAAATATCGGTTAATGACGATCTACTGTCATAACGAATGGGTATTGTAAAAGATTGTTTTGAGACTACTTTATTTACGTTTAAAATATTGTAGTATGTAATTAATATGAAAATTCATTTGTCGAATTTTTTACCCACTACAAACTACCTGAGGTTAATGAAGAAAATTGTTGCTGTAGTCTCACCCTCGCCGGGAATCGAACCCGGGGCCTTTGGCTTAACGCACCAATGCTCTGTCCACTATGCTACAAGATGACAACAGCAACAACGACAAACCGTACTTTATTGATCAGTCGAACTAATGTAACACTATTAACACTTTGACATATAATAAGGGTTAATATCAAATATTAATGTGAAAATTCATTTTAATTTTCAATCCCACTATAAACTACCTCAGGTTAATGAGGAAAATTGTTGCTGAGAATCGAACTCGGAACCCGGATAAAAATCGACAAATGAATTTTCATATTTAATATTCCATATTAAAACATAACCACTTTTAAAAATGTCGATATTGTAGTAGTAATAAAAGCTTATAATAGGTAGTCAACATATAATAACTGTTTCTATATATTAGACACTTTTGCAACGTTATACTTTCACTCATGATCGCGATTGGGATTATTTATTGTTTTAGTCGCAAATTGAAGAGCTGTAATACTAGATTGAATGGGCGGTTACTTTGCGATGTTCCACCGTAACTTTTAAAATAAAGAAATGTTTACTTTATTTTAATACCATCTTCTTTTTAACAACATTCTGCAATACTTTTGACAAAGATTTATTTCAAGCAATTCAGGAGGACTATTATAAACACGTAGACATGCAAGAATTTATACCGAATAGTGATTTAGTTCGAAAAAATTATTTGCAAAGTTTAAATTATTTTTTCTGGCGTTGAAAGAACGAAAAGTTCTGTCTAAGGAATCTAAAGTTTAACACATACACTTTTCATCTTCTTTTATATTTGTCAGTTTTATCGCTTGATAATGACAATCTTTGTTACAACTAATGTAGCAGCAACTTGTTATAAATAAGGTCATACTAAAGCGAAGCTTTTGTATTTTATTGCGAAGTTTGTAATCATTGACTGAAATTTTAAGCATTTGAAAATTATTTGAGGCAATCAACACCGTGTTTTCTATTAAAAGTGTATATACAGGCATTCTTTGACGTAGTATTACAAACTTATAAGAGCATCGGGGTTTTATTTTATTTATTCCAGAGTTGGCAGTTTGGTGGATTAACAAACTTTAAAATTATCTAAAAATTCCAATTCTATTGTTAAGGGTAAAGCCCTCTGTAGTGAATAATAATTAATATTATTATGTACATCCAAGTATATAGGTAACTCAAACGAATATACGTTTTGTTTTAATTAAATAAATTACTGGCAATTTGTTTAATATTCATGGAATGTTCTCGAATATTTCCGAAAACTTTCCCTAAGTTTCTTTTGTCGTCAAGTCTGCATGTGTTTTGTACGCATACGATTTATAACAAGGATTATTGACTTTCAGCAGTGTTTTCAAAAAGCCGCCTGTCAAAAAATTTATTTCTAAAAACTTACGCTTAATACATATTTCCATTATTCCTTTCATCTAATATACGTTCAATAATTTCACTTACAACACACATTTAAGAATAGCGGCTAAAAATAAACTCGCTACCAATTTTTGTAAAATTTGTAAACTAGCCAATTGTGATTAGAAAAATGTTTAGCAAGAATGAACCTTAAAACTAGGTACTACGGTTTAATTCGAAATATTTTTATAACCTGACTATTTGTTTGAAGTCACGCAACTGACGGCGAATTGTTTTCAGTAGGATATTTTAGTTACACGAGAACGATAAATCGGGGAAGTTTGTGATTAATAGCGATTTAAATTATTTGGAAAAACGGTCTGCTTGGCGCACTAAAATTGCTGCCATTTCTGGAAAGTAGGTTAAGTGATATTTGATATAATGACAGACTGCGCCAGACTAAAATTTATCGCTACTTTTTCTAGTAACATTAGCTGCCAATTCATACGACAGATACGATCACCATGCTCTAGTGTAACAAAAATCGAAATAGTCGTCATTTGACAATTAAAACAAAATTAAATTAGCATTACACGAAAGCGAACAACGCAGTTGCTTTAATGTCAGCAATTTATATTAATATGTCCGTATAAAGTACATTTTGTAAGGTAATGGTTTCGATAAAAGCTGAATAATAAAATAGATGGAACATAAAAATGAATATTTCTTCTATTACGTAGCGTTCAATTGTGAGAGAAGTTTATTTAGAAGAGTCCTTATCTTATCAGGATGTATAACCGAAGTAAATAATACTTCCGAATTCTATTAAGTATAGCGACTTATTACCTTTATACGGTTAAGTAAACAATTTCAAATGCTATACTGGCAAGTAAAAAGCCGACAAGGACGGAGTCAAAGGGAATGACGTTATATTAAGCCAGAGTCAGAATTGAGAAATCCCCTGAAATACACAGACTATACGGAAACCAGATATTGGCATCCGTCAAATGGGCATACACCATCTGGTGGCAAAATTTATAACTCGAATGAGGGAAAAATTTACATAGGAACTGTGCACGAAAATTGTAAAATTGTTTATTAAAATAATAAAACACGTTAAAAAAGTAAAAATTTTTTTGATGATGGAGTCGACGAAGTTTACTTCTAAAGTTAAATCAAATAAAAAGTTGATATGTTCAGTGAAAAGCTGCAATAGCACTTCAGACATAGATCTTCACTCTTCACCTACATTAACTACTTTCCAATAAAAACTAACCGTTTTATATATGTAAAAAATATTTTCGGAAAATTAGAGAAAAAAGTAAACTAATAGAAGCTTGGATGAAAGCAGTAGGTATCAAAGAAGTGAATTCCGGAATAAAAATTTGTTCACGTCATTTTAATGCACATGATTATATTTCAGCAAGTATTTACCATCAGCCATAACCTTAATATTTAAAACTAGAATCATACTAAAATTATAAAGTGAGAAATTATTTATTCCTGTGTAATTGATTTAACACAATTCTAATGATACGATATAAGTATTTTGAGGTTAAGAACCTACCTGCTGCAATACAACAAAGTTGCAATAATGTGTTTGCAACGTTCTCTTAAATCGGCTTTGCACGTGCAAGTCATTGATATGATATTGCTTAAATCACCCAGAATCACCTCACCAATTATATAACGTGAATCACTTTTTAAATCCGAAGTTTGTAAAAAGTAGGCAGTAAACTTGACGGAATTTGAAGGCCAGCTTCCGGATTTGTTGTTTCCGAATTTTATAATGTGATTGGCAAAAACACGCTCACCTTCAATGAAATTTCCTTTGTGTCAGCCCAATCACATATTGTGTCAATACTTATCATTTTATCGTAATTTAAAAACTTGGAAATTGCACGTACACTATAGGAACCTACGATAAATTTTCCCTAATCGGCGCCATGTTTTTAGGCTCCTTCCATTTGACGGATCCCAATAGGTTAAATTAATTTAATCGCCATTCAACTAATTCGCCATTTTTATAAACATGGATTCTATCATTCATGTATTGGTTTTTGGAACAATTGGTTTTGAACAATTCAATTCAAACACTAGGTTTCTGTTTCGCGTGCATATTAAGAGTACTTTTACTTGACCATTTTCAAAGATAATTAAACCAACTAGTGCAAATCTCTTTGAAAATAATTAAGTCAATTATTTAAATACGTTTCACTTATTGAGATACTTTAAAGTAAAAAGAACAGAATACACTCTACGTCGCTAATTTGTCGAAGCTACAAGACGTTAACCGCAATTTCGACTCTACTAGATATCATCTGTACGCCCTAGACAGTCTAGCTAAATCATCCACCAAATAGAAGGAGCTCTAAAAGCACGCTCATATAATAAGTAGTTATGGCAGTGTGTTGTCATCTTCTGATATTTGCTGCTAATTGAACTATTTCGTATGTTACACAAGAACTTGATAACCTCTAAGATATGAAATACTTCAGTTGGCGGCAAATATCATCACTAGGGGGCAATATGCTGCCATATTAAACTTAAACTTAAAGCTAACAATCCATGGTACAGTGTCATTTTCTTCAAACTATTAACACTTGTCTGAAACTTCGTAAGTGGCTTAACCTTAACGTGACCTACAACCATTTTATCAGCGAAAACTCTGGGAAAAGGACAGCTTCCAAAAAATGTGCAATCAATCATTTAATTTTCACTTTCATTGTAAGATTTATTTTAAGAAAATTAATAAAAAAGTTGGGCTATAAAAATTTCGGGTCGTGTGCTAAGTCCTCCGCCCTGAATATCTGAAATTAACGAGGGTATGAAAATATATACCAACTAATTTTCACACAATATGTGAATAAATATTACCACAATATCAAAGAGTCATACTGACCTACAATTTTAATGAGTTGCTTTTGCAGACCAACGCCCTAATCATGCCAATTTCACGATAACTCTTTCAATGCTGAACATCAATTACTTCAGTTACTACAAACAGCAAAGTAAAAGTCATCTGTAGTATTTTATTACCTTTAATGGAATTCAGAATTGTTCAACAAGGTGAAAAGCTTTTGCTATGATGCATAGCCTTCTTAGTTTGTGATTGTTTTCAACCGTCAAAAGTTGTTATAAAATTGTTACAACAGATCAATTTGTACGCGTTCGAATGTATTCGCATCTGGGCATAAACCAAAACGCTATTATTACTTTTTTTTAAGTGTCAAAAGTTGAATTTAAAGCTTAAGTTTGAATGCCACACGTGAAACAAATACATAATTGAACTTCGACAAACCTTTTTGACTTCGCTTCACCCCCCATTGAAATACATTCTGCAAGGTAGTCCCCACCATGCATTACAAAAAAGACGAAACGCGATACCAAACAGAAATGTCAAACAGCAAATATAGCGGCAATCCTTCGTCTTGTTGGCAAGGCTGCCAAGTGATTTATAAGACAAATAGCCATTATATTTATTCAACTCCTCCTATATTTTATAATTGTGTGAAATATCAAAGCTAATTAGGGATTAAAACAAACAAACAAACAAAAAACTATACCAACAATATGTGTTTTGAGGAAATATTTTTCAAGGTACACACGTCGGATTGGTTTTTTACAAATTTACAATATAGGGTGTCCCATTTATAATAATTAAAAAAAGAACCATGGCTTCCTGACACAAAATACAACAAAAAAGTGTTATACAATTTTTCAATCCAGTGACAATTGAGCTCGTAAATCGTCTTTGTAAATTTGAACGTACAATTTGTCTTATTACGAGCCTGGATCTAGGCGACTAACGTCGCTCAGCTGATCTAGTGCGGATGTAACAAGTACCTATTGGGAGGAAGCCGAATGCACTTCCATCTTGTAAAAAAAAGGTAAAAGTGAAAAAGAAAAGTGTACTTTTTATAAAAAATGTTGAAATTGTCCGCCATTCTCTTCAACGCAACACTGACAGCGGCGTACCCAGTTGCTGCGAATTGTGGTTCAGATACCGGGAAGGCCTACCGTATAAATAATACACGGACATGAACATCTACATCCATTTACATTTTTTACATGAGCTTGATTATATATTGTTTATAAAAAGACTTTCTCAGCTGAACCTACTTTGAACTAAAAATTGATTCGAGTGTTGCTTCAACGTTGAACATTGACTCTCGAATCTTGAAATTTAATATTTATGTCACCCTTCAAATGGAAGGGGGCAAGAACCAGAATCATGTGTATTAATACACACTCAAATTAAATTCCGTCGTTTCTTCGAAAATAAATATAATATATAACAAAACCATTTGTCGTGAAGGTAAGGAGCACATACACACAAACAACTTAGGTACTTATGATATAAATGAATATAAATAGCTGAATATAAAAATGAACCTAATATTTATAAAAAAGAGATTGAACCAGACTAGATTTCTGAAATTTTCAAATGAACGAGATACCTGAAGGGACAAACTTGTGTACAAATTAACAATGAAATTTCTAAACCTGGCTTTTCCAACTATCTACTTTATGACTAATGGACTAAAATAATATAATACTATACAATGCTCAAGTATAAAATAATAACAATAAGTACAAAATATCAGCAATTCTTTTACACCGAAACAATAAGTTTTGGTTTTATTCCAAATATATTGCATCATTTCCTTGACAGCAATGCTAAAAATCCCTTCACAATGGAACACTTAAGCAATATTTAGAATAAAATTTGGCGATACCGATGAAGCAGTGGCTACCTACTTTAAATCATTTTTGCAGACATTTTCTAATGCTGGCACTCACATTACCTGTCGACGTACCTGGATCTATCCACAAACATATACATACAAAATGGTATCTCCCAGTGATAGCATCTGTTATTGATCTCTTTTAGATGTTGCTCGTTAGGTTTACTCCAACAGAATCCACGGAGTTAAAAAAAAATCTTCCTCAAGAGGCATAAATCAGTCATGTCTGAATGGGTATAGACTTGCGTTGTGTACGAGGATAGTCGTCACTTACTCTTCCCCCAACTAATGCATACATAAGTTCATTCGAAGCGGGGAGACCGGAGGTAATTTTACGCAGAATGAAAAATTACTCCGGCCTGAAAGGTGCGTAGGAATTTAAAGCGATTTTATTCAGGCGAATGTAAATCTGAGAAAAGTGAGAGATGCGGAGGAGAGTAAGCTGAATATATTACCACAGTTGCATGAACCATTTATAAAAGATATATATCCGACAAACGGTTTTAGATATTCTGGTGCTTATTGATTCTACGCCTAAAAACAGATGTAAAATTACACTTGAAAGTGTGCTGATTCATTGTCTCTTGTATTACTCAGGGAAGTTCACAGTAGTGATGTGAAGTGTCGCTGCTCTTCGATATTTGGGGTACAAGAGTACCGATTTCGTTAAGTGGATCCACTGCATCTACAACTTCTATAAACTTACTTTGTATCCACTATAAGCTAGCTATCTACCAATCTCGATTCCCGTTACTGTTTACGTAGATACTAATCTAATAGACAGAGAGGTCATGTCTGGGTCGCAACAATATGGGATGTTCAGGGTACCCAAGGACACTCCCTAGAGTCTAATGGATACGCTAAGACAGGAATCTCCCCTTCTGCACGATGGATTTATTTAAGTAACAATCAAGGCAGAGAAAGCTTGTTATAATAAGTTGCTTTCTCAAACCAGACAGCCCTGTGCACTTACCTTTATTTAAGCAGTTTGCAAGGCAGGTGAAATTAAAACACAACTAATATGTATTATGTAATACCCCTTAACTCAGAAGGCTTGCTTATCGCTTTAATATTGTTAAACTTGCTACCCTACGCTAAACACTCCAACTTTTGGAGGTAATTGCGCTCCTATTTAATGTACACATATGCAAGGTTATTGGTTTGGTGTGGTGACCTCTTCATAATTTTGCTCTACTGCTTCTCGATAAATCTTCAGTAATTTATATGCTGTTATCGAGTCAGTTTAGACCTAGATTAGATTACTGTTTGCAAATAGTTAAGGATGTGGGATGTCTTAGTTTTAGGGAAATGCGAAGATTAGCTCAGGATAGGAATGAGTGGAGGTGCGTGTCCACCTAGTCTCAGGACTGACGACCTTATGATGATGATCGAGTCAATTTATAGTTCTCACATTAGAGTAGCGTAAGAAAAGTACAGTGGGCACTTACCTTTCGAGGTGGTTTATTAGGGGCGGTAAATTACGAAGCAACAGGTACTGCGTTGATAATGCACTCATAAACAAGGGGCGAAATACGTGTCTTTCTTCACATTTTTCCAAATAATTGTACATTGTCAAATTGCGTAGGGAATAATCGCAGTTTAGATGAAAATAACATATTATAACATGACCAGTCTAAGGGACTACGCGACACCCACACCTCTTTGAAGTTTGTTAATTTTTTTAAATTTTAAATAGCGATTTCCTCTAGGGATACAATAATATTGAATAGTATTGTGGTGCTATCCTTTTTATTTCACATTTCCTTTTTTCCTTCTTTGTTTTGCAAATCATTTTTTGTCAATGTTCGTTCCTTAATTCCCCTACTGACCTCATTTCTTCCCCTCTTGTTATTACTTTTCTCCTTACTCTTGATCCGGTGATTCGGGGAAAAATAATTTTTTCAGGTATTCTATATTCTCTTTTTTCTGTTATTGAATAGCCTATGTAACTGATCTTGACCTCATTTCCTTTCCTTTTACTCTTTTTGCTACTGTTATTAAGTTCTTCCTTATCATTCTTTCCTGTCAGGTTATGTCTTTCTCTATATAAATCCTTTTGTCGACGTTTTTTAGCTTTGATTTGACCTTAATCTTCTTTCTAATTTCTCATCTTAGCATTATACTCCTATAATCCTCTTCTCGTTGTAGGTTGATATTCTTTTATTTTTCTTTGTACGTCAGTTTTCTATTTTTTCGTTGTCTACTTAGATTCCTGTAATTATTATATTATTTTTTCTGTTCTTTTTCTCTTCGTTCTTCACGATCTGCTCCATTTTGGTAATTGCTATTTTCTGGTAGCGTTGAATACGGTAGACGCTCTTTCTTCGTTTCTTCATACATTGCTCTTTCATTTTTTTTTTAAGCTTTCCATTTTCTTTGTAAGTGTCTCTACCTTTTGTTTTTTCGATTTCTTCATACCACTTGAATTTTGTTCCAAAGCGTCGATCTTCTTACTATACTGCTCACTTGTTTTAGTTAATTTGTCCTCTCTTTTTTGTTTTTATCTATTTNAACAAGCAAGGCGTTCCAAAAGTCTAGGTGACTTCAGTCAGATAAGTCAGGATGGAAGGAGTAGCAACCATATCGTATAAAGCAGAGGATACCGCAGGGTCGTGTCGCCTTTAATAAAAAGAAGTCACTTCTATGCTCGCGAACGGTTAATTTAGAATTTCGAAAAAGGTTGTTAAAGGTGTATGTTTGGAGCACGGCATTGTACGGATGCGAAACATGGACAGTGGGCGCGGCGGAAAAGAAAAGGTTAGAAGCGTTCGAAATGTGGCGTTATAGGTTGATGATGAGGATATCGTGGGTAGAAAATGTTAGAAATGAAGAGATATTGGAAAGAATAGGAGAACAGAGGACTCTATGGAAGTCAATAAGAAATAGGCGAGATAGGGCATGTCTCAGACATGAAGGTCTAGTCAGAGACATTAGAAGCAGAAACGGATGTTAGGGGGGAGGGGTAAAGGTAGACCTAGATTAAATTACTGTTCGCCAATAGTTAAGGATGTGGATTGTTTTAGTTTTAGGGAAATGCGAAGATTAGCTCAGAATAGGAAAGAGTGGAGGTGCGTGTCCAACCTTTAACATCCTCTGGCTGAAATAGTTGAAATTAAAAAGTATTTTGAATTTTACAATAATATGAATATGTTATTAAAAATGTTGTGATTATTGTGAAGTCAGGCTTTTTGTGAAATTCACCTCAACACAGAAATATTTATTATCATACGAGGGTGGATTGATAAGTTTCCGGCCTAACCAAGAGATGACGCCACTAGGCCTACCTTGAGGTGACATTCTATAGTACCATCCTTGGATAGCTTGTAGCTATAGTTTCAGCCCGATCTCCTTGCTAGTGTAGGTTTGACAGCACGCTGAACAAGACGCCTCTGTGGTTTTCGTAAAAATGGAAAAGCAGGAAAATCGTGCTGTCATCAAATACTTTTATTTGAAGGGGTTAACGCCGAAGGAAATTAAAAAAGAGATGGACTCAACACTGGGGACATCCTCCCCGTCATATTCAACCGTTAAGCAGTGGGTTTCCGAGTTTAAAAAGGGTCGTGTGAGCACCTCTGATGGGCCTCGCTCAGGACGCCCCGTTGAGGTCACAACTCCAGATATGATCGAAAAAATTCATCAAATAGTGCTGGGAGACCGCAGATTGAAAGTGCGTGAGATAGCTGAGACCTGTAAGATGTCATATGAACGTGTGCAACATATTTTGCACCAACATTTGCATATGGAAAAGCTCTGTGCAAGATGGGTGCCGCGTTTGCTAACAGTCGACCAAAAATTGATTCGAAAAAACATTTCTACCGCAAATTTGTCATTGTATAAGCGTAATCCAAGCGAATTTTTGCGTCGATTCGTAACCGTTGACGAAACGTGGGTCCACCACTACACTCCTGAAACCAAAGAACAGTCTAAACAGTGGATTGGACCAGGGGAACCAACTCCAAAGAAGGCAAAAACAATTTTTTCGGCGAACAAGGTTATGGCTACTGTTTTTTGGGATGCAAGAGGTATTATATACATTGATTACCTTGCAAAGGGTAATACTATCACTGGTCAATACTACGCAGACTTATTGCAACGTTTGAGCCACGAGGTGAAAATTAAACGACCTCATCTGGCGAAGAAAAAAATCTTGTTTCATCACGATAACGCACCAGCGCACACGTCAATCGTTGCGACGGCTAAAATCAACGATCTAAAGTTTGAATTGATGCCGCACCCTCCTTACTCTCCAGACCTAGCCCCGAGTGACTATTTTCTGTTCCCTAATCTCAAAAAATGGCTTGGCGGTAAGAGATTTGCGGACAATGAAGAAGTAATCGAAGCTGTAAATGGTTATTTTGAGGAGCTTGACGAATCAGTCTATAGAGATGGCATTAATAGACTGGAACACCGCTATGAGAAATGTATCAGCCTTGGAGGAGATTATGTTGAGAAATAAAAAAAAAAAATTTTTAAAAACCTTGTTTTTCTTGGTCAGGCCGGAAACTTATCAATCCACCCTCGTACATTGTGATACGCGATTGAGAATCCCACTTAAGCAAATAAAACATTGAATAGAATGTCTATTCAACAAATTCGACAAATTTCTCGATTACCAGCCGATGCAATACACTTTTTATGAAGGTAAAATGCTGTGTCAGAATTGGTCGATTTTCAACCATATACGAGGGTGGATTGATAAGTTTCCGGCCTGACCAAGAAAAACAAGGTTTTTAAAAATTTTTTTTTTTATTTCTCAACATAATCTCCTCCAAGGCTGATACATTTCTCATAGCGGTGTTCCAGTCTATTAATGCCATCTCTATAGACTGATTCGTCAAGCTCCTCAAAATAACCATTTACAGCTTCGATTACTTCTTCATTGTCCGCAAATCTCTTACCGCCAAGCCATTTTTTGAGATTAGGGAACAGAAAATAGTCACTCGGGGCTAGGTCTGGAGAGTAAGGAGGGTGCGGCATCAATTCAAACTTTAGATCGTTGATTTTAGCCGTCGCAACGATTGACGTGTGCGCTGGTGCGTTATCGTGATGAAACAAGATTTTTTTCTTCGCCAGATGAGGTCGTTTAATTTTCACCTCGTGGCTCAAACGTTGCAATAAGTCTGCGTAGTATTGACCAGTGATAGTATTACCCTTTGCAAGGTAATCAATGTATATAATACCTCTTGCATCCCAAAAAACAGTAGCCATAACCTTGTTCGCCGAAAAAATTGTTTTTGCCTTCTTTGGAGTTGGTTCCCCTGGTCCAATCCACTGTTTAGACTGTTCTTTGGTTTCAGGAGTGTAGTGGTGGACCCACGTTTCGTCAACGGTTACGAATCGACGCAAAAATTCGCTTGGATTACGCTTATACAATGACAAATTTGCGGTAGAAATGTTTTTTCGAATCAATTTTTGGTCGACTGTTAGCAAACGCGGCACCCATCTTGCACAGAGCTTTTCCATATGCAAATGTTGGTGCAAAATATGTTGCACACGTTCATATGACATCTTACAGGTCTCAGCTATCTCACGCACTTTCAATCTGCGGTCTCCCAGCACTATTTGATGAATTTTTTCGATCATATCTGGAGTTGTGACCTCAACGGGGCGTCCTGAGCGAGGCCCATCAGAGGTGCTCACACGACCCTTTTTAAACTCGGAAACCCACTGCTTAACGGTTGAATATGACGGGGAGGATGTCCCCAGTGTTGAGTCCATCTCTTTTTTAATTTCCTTCGGCGTTAACCCCTTCAAATAAAAGTATTTGATGACAGCACGATTTTCCTGCTTTTCCATTTTTACGAAAACCACAGAGGCGTCTTGTTCAGCGTGCTGTCAAACCTACACTAGCAAGGAGATCGGGCTGAAACTATAGCTACAAGCTATCCAAGGATGGTACTATAGAATGTCACCTCAAGGTAGGCCTAGTGGCGTCATCTCTTGGTTAGGCCGGAAACTTATCAATCCACCCTTATGTACACTACACGAAGCATTCTTGTTGAAACAATAAATTCCTATTATTTAGTCAACATTTAGGTAAATACCACCAATTTTTTTTAAATCATAATTATACTATGATTAACGCTAAGTGGGTGAGTAGGTATAACATTTTCGTCAATTACAGCAAAATTTTAAATTATTAATCAAACTTAATTAATTTAGTAAGTCAAGTTAAGTTACAAACTCGACATGATTATTTTAAAAGCGAAAATCAATAATCGAAATTTATTATCGATGAAAACAAAATAGTTAAAAATATATCAATTTTGCAGTAGGTAGCCACCTATATGAAAATCTAGTGGGCTTTAACAGAAATTGAACTGAGTACGGAAAGTGGTTTTAATTAATTTGGAATGAAGCAAATTCCGTGCGGTATCGAAAACGTAATTGTAATTTATAGTTTGAAACTGAACAAACATATACGTATATATGCATCCGGATGCAGCGATGTTATCTTAGTTAGCATGTAGTCGGATAGCAGCACTTGATAAAAAAAGGGTAGTGTACGTAGTTTGCTAGCGATCCGGAAAAATTAATGAAGGATGTGAATGTAAAATGGAAGAACATTTTATTCTTTTTTGCAAGATTAAGTTTGTGTATAGAGCTTTCGATGAACAACTCATCTTCTAACATAAAATACGTACAATAATAATAGCTAATGTTATGTATTGGAGTTGGAAAAGTATGGAATATATCTATTTTAACCATGATATTTTTAACACAAATGGGAATGGATGTTTCCGTACGGGTTTTTGACGTGACAACGTCTTATAATTCGATGGAGCCTGCATGCACGAAAAAACATGACTCATGCGGCGTTACCTCGCTCTGAGGCGTTCCATTTAAGGCTTGAAGTGCAAGCGAGAGCGCGGAACGAGCGACAAAGAGGCACAATCGGCCTCCGCGTTCGGCAGCGTTCGACATCTGTCTCTCTCCTACTTGAGTGAGCGATGGGTCAGCTGCTATACAATAATACATTTCCATTTACCTCCTTCTCTATATCCATACAAAGTATCTATCAAACAAATAAAATTAAAATTTTCTTTTGAAAAATGAAACCATTCCATCAGTATTTTCTTATGACGTCACGTTCAATTATCGTCAGTAAACCGACTTTACAGACAACCGATTTTTTTAATATACCTACACAATATCAAGGGTGCCTACCTATCAAAAAAAACTCATACAATTGCGCCCCTTACTTTGAATGAGCTAAGAAAGGTTTTATGCCCGTCTAATTAACAGTAAATAACTTTATTTGCTCTAACCGGAGGAGAAGAAGCATTTCCCAATGAATTGACTTCTGAATAGTAAATACCATTATCACAAATTCACAGATACATCATTTTATAGTATGTGTTCGTGTAAATATAAAATCTGAATACGAAATTCTTTTCTAGAATTGTTAATGTATAATTTATTAATTTTCAGAAAAAAGAAATTATTCTGAAGTGGAAACTTCAGGTGCTAACAAGATACCTTTTCAGTACAAACACAATACATATAAGTACATTACTTTTGTATTTAAATGTTGTTAATTAAGAAATTAGAAATTTACTCTTTTAGGCAATTATTTCGTTTCTATCAATCTTATGGAAATGGCAAACTCATAACCCCCCATGTGGTATAACCTTTCTTTTAAAAGACACAGTATTTTGTCAGTTTTCGATCAGAACTTTTTCGAAATTGTCTACGGGGTAGCAACAAGAAGTAAGGTTGAATATCGCCATCTGCACATAGTAGTTTGAAGAAAATCCTGACAAACAACTTATCTCCACCTTCAAAAAAGTTGATTATATACAATAAGGTGTTGTTTTCTAATTTCAAAAAATAAGAAACAGATTTTCTTGCATTTGTTATCAAACATCCCTTCTGTACCGAAAAATTATATTTGTGTAACTACAACGATTCTCAATTTCCAATAAAATAGTTAGATGGCTTGTAAATATTTGCCCTAAACGTTGTGACAACTAACTCAGATTAGGGGTTAAAAGCCACATGAGTATTATATGAATGGGGAAGGATTGCGTCGAATTACCTGCTTTAAAAAACGTAACTAGAAAGGTCATTTGGAGGTACAAGCATAACTACGCCGATTATTTACCTTTGCAACGGGGTGCACATTATCTAACTAAATATTTTTATGCCTTTAAATGATAGCTGTCAACGATTAGAAATACAATTAAAACCGACTCAAATAACACCTCCCACATGTTGTCCTTCCTCTTTTTAACCTCTTTCGATCCATGTGGATATTTATATTGCTTTATTTGAAAATTTTGTAATAAATTTGGATTTTTATCCAAAATAGATAATTTCACTAACTTTGATATAAGAAAAATGTGCCATGGAGGACTGACAGTTACCGCGAATGTTAATAGGAATCTTATCTTTCGTTTTTCTATGTTACCAAAACGATAGAAGCCGAAGCCTATAAAGACTTGACTTGGTCAAAGATGATAAAAAGGGGGATCGAACGACAAAATCAAATATGGTAAGTTATTCGTGTTTGAAGTTTCTAAAATTTGAATTGTTTTAGTGAACGCCCAGTATAAATTATGAAGCGCAATTTTGGTTTAACATTAGCCATAAGACACGACTATGACTGGTAAAAATTTTAACACTAAGTCATTCTTTGTGGAAGTTAAAATTTTGTTAAAATTTGGGTTGTGGTTAGGGTTGCCACCCGTACTTTATTATAAAGTATTGTACTCTATTTCGACTGTGCGTACGTTATACTTTACAAGTACGCAAAAATACTTTGTAAGCGATTATTCTAAATTCAGAGTATTTTTACATTAATAATATTGCACAGAAAAATGGCAAGCCATATTTACGGAACAGCCTGATTTCCCAAATCTGTTTAAAGCAGTATCACTTTTGCTGTCCATTCCGGCCACTTCAGCATTTACAGAAAGAGTATTCTCTGTTATGAACGCAAAGTGACTGGACGACAGGAATAAAGCCTCATTAAAACTAATTAAAAATGAACTTTGAGTTTACTTAAATATTTGTTTGCCATGTTTAAACGATATTAATGTATTTAATAGTAACAGCAATTTGTTACTGGCTGCTAGGTGTAACAAAAAATATGTTTTTAAAAACAAAAAATAAAATACTTTATTTTTATGCTGAGTACTTTTTTTTTAAATTNTGAGACCGTTGCCGAAATTCGGTTTCGGTTTCGATCGTAAAAACCAGTTTCGGTCGGACAAAAAATAAAATACTTTATTTTTATGCTGAGTACTTTTTTTTTAAACCTTTTAGTCGAAAAATACTTTTGTAAAGCCTGAGAAGGTGGCAACCCTAGTTAAGGTGGCGATTTTTTTTTTATAAATTAAATTATCTTACAAACTATTCATCGTAGGCATACAATAAATTAGTTATAAAGGTTACAATAAAATTTTGTATTTCATATGAATTCATCGTAAAAAATATACCATTCCGACCGACAAGTGAAATTATTTTAATTAGAAAGACCATCCTCGATAACCCCTACTGCCAAATTTTCAGACCTCTAACACCCTTAGTTTCCCTAAAACGTCTAATGTACCACTCAGTTTGAAGAACCCTGTTTAATACTTGTAAGCAGCGGGCGTCGGCGCAATAATGCCCTGTCTAAATACGTCTACGTCTAGATTCATATTATTGTTGATCACGTCAAAAAATATTTTGTATGAAATGTGCTTTAAAAAAAAGTAGGAGACAGTCACAGTCGATCTTCCCTTACGATTATATTGCAATCCTTAATCTTTCAGAACAATGTTGATTGGTTGTTCATTCTGCGCTATCCTGTCTGTTGTGATCACTACACTTTTTTTCTTCTTAATGCCTTTGCTCTTGAAAGGTTATCTCTTTATTGATCTTGATTTTAATTTTGTTGGCTCAATTACTCTTTTGGCCTATTACCAAGATGGTAACACAAAAACCGGTGTTATCAATTCTCTTGCAATTTTACCACCTGTTTCTTTATTAATAAAACTTGAAACTTGAAAAAGCAGTAAACTTTTTAATTTGCTCTACAAGAAATGACTAACAGTAAATCAAAAACCATCCTGAAAAGGTGTTTTACCGCTTAATAAGTTTTAATAAACAATTTCTGTATTTTACTAGCTTGTTAATTAAATTTTTTGCTCGTGTACTCGTTTCCTTTCGGAAAAATTGAAACAGTTCATATTTTATTCAGTAACGCAATCGGGAAGTAATACAGTTTGGGCTTTGGCGTTGTGTGCAATCAAACGCTATTCCCCCGTGTTCTTTCCCGGTAGTTTAATTAACCACTCTAAGGGTCGTGGTTCGCGCAAAGTTACGTGTTTAGAATATCAATGATCTATCTAATTAATCCAGGAAATTAACACAACAAAACAGCTTGCATGCTTTGTTTTTAACATTGCAACGTAACTAAGCTGAAGAACGATACAAGCCATGAAATATTAATTAATAAAAGTCGATAACGTGTTTTTCCTTCTAATGTTCAATGGAGTAGAAAAATGATAAGGAGAACAAGTCAGTGTATAAAATTCTTTACTGTATTCTTAATATTTTATCGACGTACGATTTAACAGACAAATTGGAAATAAACAACTATTAGGTATACAAATTTCAATTTTTAATTGAAAAGCAATTAATTCTTTTATCAAATATGAAAAAATCTGGGTCTGTTTAGAAACATTACAAAAAGAAAACAAAAGCTTTAACCTCAATATTTTGGAATCCGTAAAATTGCTGAAACTCTATAACGGTATAATAATATATAATTTAATAAAAAGAAGTCACTTCTATGCTCGCGAACGGTTAATTTAGAAATTCGAAAAAGATTGTTAAAGGTATATGTTTGGAGCACGGCTTTGTACGGGTGCGAAATATGGACAGTGGGCACGGCGGAAAAGAAAAGGTTAGAAGCGTTCGAAATGTGGTGTTGTAGGCGGATGTGAGGATATCGTGGGTGGAAAAGGTTAGAAATGAAGAGTTATTAGAAAGAATAGGAGAACAGAGGACTTTATGGAAGTCAATAAAAAATAGGCGAGATAGGTTGGTAGGACACCTTCCTAGGCATGAAGGTCTAGTCAGAGACATATTAGAGGCAGAAACAGGAGTTGGGAGGGGTAGATTACTGTTCGCAAATAGTTAAGGATGTGGGCTGTTCTAGTTTTAGGGAAATGCGAAATTTAGCTCAGGATAGGAAAAAGTGGGGGTACGTGTCCAACCAGTCTTAGGACTGACGACCTTTTGCTGATGATGATATAGAAAATAAGGTAATAAATATATAGAATCACTCAGAGCAATAGATGATATTGTATATTTATTTTTAAATTGTAAATAAACCGTCCTTCTCATTATTGGTTCGATATACATTATTTGTCATGTGCCCGCACGAGAGCCTGGAGAAAGAGCGCTGACTTATGCTGACTGAATTTACACATTGGCATAAATCAAGTATTAAAAAATGTTCCACTTATTGAATTCTCTTCGTAGCCTTAAAATAATTCGGGACAGGGATTGCTTAAATTTGATTAGTGAGAAATGTGCACTGTAATTTTTTGGCTTTTATTTTATTTCTTTTCTCGCTTTTTGATATTTCGTTTTCTCTTTCTTTATTTCTTGTAAGTACATTATAATGTCATGTCACATTTGTATCATAATAATTCTGTTGATTTATTCTAATGAGTTGAAACCTCTTAACGGTTACCGTATTATTATGATAATATTGCGACTTTTTACTATGATGGCTACATCGACTAATGTAACTTATATAACTTCTAAAAGGGACATTTTTTAGTGCATGAAATAAGTATGTATAAATGAAAATGGTGTTCATGGTTTATATAAAGAGCGTACATTTACGATGTGGGACCGATTTTGAAATTAATTTCTACATAAGCACATAATGCCGCTAGTAAGTAAGTACCATAGCAACCATAATTAAAGGAAAATTATAATAAGAACCTACTTTAAAAATGCTTGAACTATAAAAAGGGTAAAAATGATATAAGAGGAAAAGAAGGTGCCAATTTTGGACTAAATGCAGTGATTCTAGAAAAATGTTATGACCGCTGTATATTCGTATGCTGATTCAAATGTGATTTTATCTTTGCTGTACATTGAGCTATTTACCAGAGATAATACGGAAACGAGATTCAGAAGCACTTTTGTGGTGGTGTCTGTAGTGGACGCTATCACAAACAAATACTTTTCTAATTGTAAGTTTCAAAATTTTTCTTCATTACAGAGGCAAGTTTCTGCACGTCTTTCGATAATAGGTCATAGAAACCACTCCTTCCCATCCTGCACTCACCAGAAGAGCTCTACCACAACGTCTTACACATGGGCAACGGGTTAATAAAGGGACGGGGTATAAAGTGGGATTATAGACGAAGGGAAGGAAGATGAGTAGTGTCTGTACACTTGTCTCCAAAGTTTAATGGCTGCTCTTGTGCGGCTCACTCCTGCTTAATTACGATGAATTTATATGCAGCTTAAGTTTCGTTAAATGTATTAATCCGAAAAATTTATAAATTCCCTGTTTTATATTATTTTATTGGTAGACTAGCAGCGAAACCCGGCGTTACTCGGGCTGAAATACATCGCATGTTTAATGGTATATAAAATATTTAAGGATCCACTTTTTAACGTAGGTAATATAGATTTCTATCTTAGATATTGAGTTTTCCTGGGTGCTGATCAAGGTTAAAAATTTGGTTAAACTGATTAGAGCCATTCATTTGTCAAAATCACTTTGATTTGTTTAATTACTGTTCACTGTCAATTTCAATTGATCTTCACTCGATTGCAAGCACGATCAAAGTGACGAAAAGTCACTGAATTTCGGTTTATATACCATAATACATCAAAATTTTTAGTACCAGAATATATAAGATTATTCTTAACAATGACAGCTTGTCCTTTATTTTTTAATGTTTTCGATCGTTCTATAATGTTGCAGAACACAAAATTATTCCGGATGATGACAGACCACCGTGTACCTTTATAAAATTTCTTAAAATAGTATATCGTTCTGGAATATTCTAGAATATTTGGACAAAATCTAGAAAATTCTAGAAATCCTTGATAATTAATTGCGGACACTAAGTCAGTGTATAAAATTCTTTACTGTATTCTTAATATTTTATCGACGTACGATTTAACAGACAAATTGGAAATAAACAACTATTAGGTATACAAATTTCAATTTTTAATTGAAAAGCAATTAATTCTTTTATCAAATATGAAAAAATCTGGGTCTGTTTAGAAACATTACAAAAAGAAAACAAAAGCTTTAACCTCAATATTTTGGAATCCGTAAAATTGCTGAAACTCTATAACGGTATAATAATATATAATTTAATAAAAAGAAGTCACTTCTATGCTCGCGAACGGTTAATTTAGAAATTCGAAAAAGATTGTTAAAGGTATATGTTTGGAGCACGGCTTTGTACGGGTGCGAAATATGGACAGTGGGCACGGCGGAAAAGAAAAGGTTAGAAGCGTTCGAAATGTGGTGTTGTAGGCGGATGTGAGGATATCGTGGGTGGAAAAGGTTAGAAATGAAGAGTTNTATTTAGATTTCGTTAATTGTTGTTTGTCTGCCATTTTTGATGTTCCCAGTTTTTTGAAAGCATAAATTACACAAATACATTTTTCTTTTCTGTAGAAAATATGTTTGAGATGTGAACGCCATCCCTTTCATTTTTTTGGAGCCACTGTATGACGTCATAATCTGCGTTACAGGATGGAGCAGGGGTAGGCAACCTATTGTATAACAGGTGTCAGAATAAGATTTACGTTTCGTAATTGACACATTCTTGTTACCTACAATCTTTTTCTGAAAATATAAAAAACAGTTATAAAACAAAATTAATTAAATACTACATTTCTTTTCTGATTTATGATATAGTCAGTTATCGAAGTTCTGTCCTTCGATTTTAGATATTTCATTTTGGAAAAGAGTTGTTCACAACGATGTGTTGAATCAAACAAAAAGTAAATGTATTTCACATTATCAGCTACATTCAGAAATTCGAAAAGCGGATGTATTCGGAAGTTACTCCGTGAATCTATAGCTTTAAAAAATTGCCTTAAGACCGCAAATGTAATTTCTCTCACTGAATAGGAATTGTATTTCATATTTTGTGAGTGAAAGTTGAAATAAAAAGTTATTAAGGAATACTTTTTTCTTCTGGACCTTGATAAAAGTTTTCACTTAAACTTCACTTAAAATTACTTGCCGGTCCCTGGTATAGGAGCTGAAAATTAGTAACAAGTCTGGTCTTTTAGTTTTTTTCAAAGCAATAACACCATTAACACCTTCTTACCTACTATTACTGACTAAAGAATTATTCAATAAAAAAATTTAATAATAGCGGGATATTACGTAGTGAAGTAAGTAATGAATATTTACAGACCAGCTTTTTGATGGGTTGGTGTGGAGCACGGCGCGGGTTTAGTTAGTTGTTTTGGTTGAGTATCAATGGAGTACTGCCAGATTGGCTCTCGACTTTTTTGGGAGTTCTCGGAATGCTAAATTAGGATAGGAGTGACAAAGGGAATTCCGGACAGTAAATGACTTGAAAGAAATTGAAAAGGGATATAAGTGGTGAACGTTTGAGAAACTAAAGGACTGCACATGTATTTTAGAGAATGATAAGAGATCGACGTAAGAGTGTAAAGCAGCTTTTGGACACATTTTTATGGTACGAGATATCGTTGTCGGACTGTGGCTAATAGAAATGACAGTAGCTTCTAGAAAAATATGAACTGTAACGAATCTAACGACAGGATGCCAATAAACTGCAAAAGTCTGCTTTGGAAGCAGAAACTGTAAGAATGAGTAAAACAGAAATTATAAATAAAGAAAGGGGATTGACAGATAGCTGGCAATTGAAGACATTCGGAACATTAAGTAAAATTAAAAAAAAATTGTATGCAGGCATGTACTAACTATTGTATATGGAACATTTTTCTTAGCTCCCAATTTTTTGACTTTTTTAATTTTCTTCTGTTATTGCTAAAAGGAATTACACGAAGCACCAACCTTAACAATATAAAAAATCCGTTCAAAAAACAAACAGAAAAAAAAATTATCTATTATTATTATTTACACAAACTGTTATATAATCTAAATTTAGTGTTAACCAAATAAATAAAAATGTAGGCATGACTATACTGCATAAATGATGCACTAAGCGGTCACACTATGATTAGCCAATAGCATCTGCGTTCTCCTCCAGTTTATATTTCATAAAAATAGAAACATTTTTTTTTTTTTTTTTCAAAAAGAACACTTGGCTTGTTTCACAGATTTTTATTAATTCTGACGATCGTTTCGGTTACAACACCATTTTCAAAGGGTATTAAATTACTAAATAATATATCACAAACAATTTCTTAAATACTAGGCTTATCTCTAGGTACCTGAATGTTTACATTTAATAAGGGTGATACGTCGAAATCCAGTTGGTCATTAACGATGGGAAGACCTAATAAGTTGGCTTTGTTTATTTCAAGAATTTCAAGCGTATTAAGTCGTTTACCTTTACTACATTGATGTAGTAATTTTACATTTTCTGTATCTAATGAATGTTTCAGATCTATACAGTGTTGGGCAATGCCCGTACATTTGTTGTTTTTAATAATTGATCTTTTATGTTCATCTATGCGTGTTTTTAAAGATCGGCCCGTCTGACCTAAATAGAAGGAATTACAATCTTTACAATTTATCTTATAAACTCCCGATTTGTACAATATATTTGTTTTTTCTTTATTGTTTACTAACATGGACTTAAGATTATTTTTATTTACACAAATAGTGTCCAAATTACAGTTTTTTAATTGGTTACAAACTTTTTTACTTAAATTAGGCACAAAATTAATTAAATGGAATTTTCTATCAGGTTTATTAGGAGGTACAGCAAAGAAATTACGGAGGATTAATTTATTGCGTTTTTTGTTTATTAATTTGTTGATCAGTGAAGCATCATACCCATTATTAATTGCTAAAGATTTAATCACATTAACTTCTTTATCAAATTGATATTTGTTTAGAGGTAAGCTAAGAAGTCTATGTATGAAAGACTGGAAAGCACTAATCTTAATATTGTTGTCCTGTCTTGAATTGGCGTGCGGTAAAATATCCGTAAACGTAGGTTTTCTGAATATGTCAAAAATTATTTTATTTTTATCTCTAGATAGAGTTAAGTCTAAAAAGTTAAGTGAAGATGAAATTTCTATTTCTAAGGTAAAATCAATACTAGGATAAAGGGAGTTTAGCAAATTTAAGAAGGTATATAATTGTCTTCTGGTCCCTGCCAAGCGAGTCTACAATCTCAATTATATTTCATCCCTATATAATGGCCTTACACTGTTACAAAAGTTAAAAGTGTGGTTTACGGCACCCTCCTTGAAGTTGGTTTCAAATACTGAAATGCTGCCTACATAAATGCACGATCATGACAGTACTCACTACATTCGTGTTGTCTTTTTCCTATTATAACTTCAAACCATCAAAAGAGAATAGTTGGCAGCACTACGAAAGTTCGCAATTTTGCGAAGCTAACTTTAGAGATGGTGTAAATTACACATCCGTCCTATAAATCCTAATAAATGTAAGTATTTCTTTACTGTATATGACATTACAAAAGCTGCTTATTTGTTTGTTTGTTTGTATATATGTATTTATTGCAATCACCTCAAAACGGAATGTTTGTAATTATTGCAAAGGGGAGAAATTTCTATAAATCGCAATTTACGAACGTTAACGGCTTTGAAATAAAATAGGTATATACCTGAAACCACTCAATGTTGGGGGTCGTGCCTGTAGACTATTCGATTTGTTGGACCAAGTACAATAACTTTACACAATTTGAAAGTTGACCATTATAAGCCTGCAGTCTCATTTTTTGGCACCCTCATTTCTTGCGCCAACCCTGTAGCTCCTGATCAATAGTAGTGTAATAAATTTTCTAGTATTACAATAATTTATTTAAGGGGTATTTATATTACAGTTATTTATTTACACGATAAGACTAACTAGACACCTAAACTCTTTCATACTTATATCGCACGGTATTAATAATTCTTATGCACTCATCACTGTCATAATAGCACTCCGTATTCGCTCGTAATTCGCACAGTTTATTTATGTTACTGATCAGATGTTAATACAGTAGCTAATTAACTAATTAACCACGGCTGCCATCTAGAGGTCCATTTATATTTTCATAGAATTCTCTGGAAGATTTTTATAAAATTCTCTGGAAGAGTTTTCATTCTTCTCGAAAATTCCGGAACATCCATTGTTATACGGCAGATATAAGTCACTCAGGGTATGATTTATGACTCTCGACGTCTTTTATACAAAACTTGCCGTCCATCGATCGGCTCCTGCCTGCGGGCATACTCAAAAGTCGTTGGAAATCAATGTATAAATTGTAATAGCGGACCTTACAAGTATAACTATGTACGTGTGTGATCAATTCGTTACACTTCACCAGTGTGCAGACACATTTGAATGTAACCATAAATTGGATCCTGATAAATCGGTGTTAGTAGAATGAGTATAAGACGCGCTTGTAATCATGACTACTTCGATGAGGTCCTTACACAAAAAGCTCATGGTATTCAGTATTCTATGGAAACCGTCAGACGTTAACCGAAATTTCTATCTTGTTGGATCTCGTTAGTACGCTGCACAGTTCAAGCAGATCAACTCTACTCAGCGTTTTATGAATCACTACAAACAGCGTGGTGAACGTCATCCGCATGAAGTTGCTACCTACGATGTATTGATAGGATAGAATGAGATCGAAATCGTGATTCACGTCTGGCAGTTTCAACAAAATACTGACTAACTTTTTGTTGCTTGTAGCTACGCTGTCGGTTGAGTTCGGCAAATCAATAACCTAATGGACATATCGAACATTTCTGAATACCACAAAGGTAGGTATTACTAGCAAAGTAGTTATTGCTAGTCTAATACATTTTTTTTATACTTATGATGTACACACTCTGAAATATTTGAAAGGTATCATCATGCATCTCGTGATAGCACTATAACGTAGGGGGTGTAAAGGTATGGACAAAAGTGACCCAGTTAACGAAAAATAAAGATGCTTGTTGAATTATTAATTAATAATTAATTAAACACTACAAAATTTATAAATAAACAAATTAAAGATCTAAACAATATTTTTTAACAAAATGAATTTGTTAGCTGTTAATATCTCGTTGAGCTAATACCCCAGATTAAAAAAAGAATCAACGATTTTCACTGAAAATTAGTCGAGACATTAACAATAATTAACGCGAAGGATTTAGAGACTAGCATTAAAACAAAAAAAAATTAAAATAAATCATATCTCGACGGCTCCTACGGTAGTTGCTATGACATTTGATGATCATTGTTGAGTAATAAAATATAATCCCCCTAAGTTTCGAAACCTAAATGTGTAATTTGACGGGGATACGCCACTTTAATACTAATAAGGTAAAAATCGTATTTTTTTGAGGGGTCAATTTAAATAATAAAAAAGAAGTTATCCGAAGTACAATTCCTTCAAATTGACATTCCATTGTTTGCGTAACTTTTGCATGATTTATTTCAGAGCATTATTGATTGGAAAATTTTGCTATGTCTTATAAAGAAGCACAATTACTTGAATAGTTTAAAACGCGGTAATTCCAAGCATCGCATATATTTTTAACACCAGTAAAGAAACATTTTTACGAAATTTAACATATTTTCACTCGATATTTTTTATATTGCACGGATTTGTAAAACTAGCGTTTTTATCATATTTTTGCAAATAACTCGGTTAAAAGGGAAATGCAAATTTAATAAATCGCAGTTAATTTCAAAGGTGTTTCAAATAGGTACCTACAAATTTTGTTTGAAACTTTTTTTCTGTATTGCTCCTGTTTTTTGATATAACTGAAAAACAGCTTTTCACGCTATAAATTGTTAAATTAAGTAATGATCCACTCAATCTTTGACACACTCGACGGTTTTTCAATCTGCAATACATTCATTCCATTAATTGTTCCTGGAAAAAACCCACGCCGTCGATTTACAAATTTTTCAAATATAATTTGCTTGGACTAACAATATGTATCAAATTTCTGCAGATGGCGTTTGAAAACTGTGCTTGTTGATATTATGCCAACTTTCTACGTCTTTATCAGGAGTGCGCAATCGTCGTTTTACGTATGTATCTTTTTAATAATCGTACAATATAAAACGATAAATATTTACTGTCTTAAAATACATGGTTTGTGAAAACAAAAATAAGCAATAATTACTTTGTACATGCTGTTTTTTATATTCTTCAACAATCTATCCTTTTTAAGTTTACAGTTCATGAACGACGGATTTATCTGGCTAGTTTACATGTTATAAAAATAAAACTCCATTTATTGGATTGGATTCTGATGACAAAAAGTTTCTACAGTTCGTCTCAAAGCTGTTATTGCTATTTGAAGGATGCAGACGTAGCCAATTTGGCGCCTGAAATCTAAAATGACGAAAGTTTTCCACTGTCTTATTACACAATTTCGTCCAAATAAAACTACATTTTGAATGGAAAAACTTGGAAAAGCAATAGCATAAATGGAATGTCCCATTTCCAACATTTTGAAAATATTAGGTCACAGAAAATGTATGGGCCCGCCTTGTTTATTTTTCTTTTATTTCGTCATATATAGACTTTAATAAGTCGTGGAAAAGGACAAATGTAGTTCATACAAATTCGTTCGTAGAATTTCATTCATTCCACAGGTCTGAAAGTAAGAAACTGCATAGAATTGTTATACAATTTCTTATAGATTGACCGAAAAAATAGCCAAAAAATTCTACCTCGTCAATCTTTTTTGCTACGCCTTTTTTTGATTTTAGGGTAAATTTCCTAATTAATTTAAAATTTAGTATTCTGTTTTTATTATAAAGTGGCCTGAAAACTAAGACTTCTAATATTAATTCTATCAATAATAATTATTTGTCTTTGTATCTTAATTGTCTATCAAGTTCATTTGTATTAATGAATTACATAAACTTGTGTATATAATGCAAATAGAATTCTCCACGTTAGTCGCGCGTCCGCTAAAGCCAATGTTTCCATCAAAATAATAAGTAATATTACTGATGAGGTTGGGCAAGTTTAGGGTTAATCAAGAAACAAGAAAATTATTAATTAGGGAATATTTTGTGTATTGTGTGACATATCCAAATGGTAAATGATTAATCATAAGAATGAAAATGAATATTTATGATATTTGGATAACGGTAGTAGTAAATATTTAAATTATATAATTATAAAACAACGTTTATTTTAGAACTCTGATTATGTCCCAGTAAGAATTATAAATTCTGATTAAATATTCAATATGTCAGTGTTTATAAAGGATTTGTAATAAAACAAAATAATTCGAAGTGGTCTGTATTCTGTCGAAACTGCCAGACGCGGATCGCGATTTCGATCTCATCAGCGCGTCGCAGGCAGCTCCGACAGAATACAGACCAACCTTTACCTGCTGTCTTAACAGCGCGTTTTCGAAAATACCACAAATGGCGTGGTGAGCGCCATCTGTAGTACGATGCTACATTTGAGGATTACGTATGCTCCAACAAGGTCCATTTAAAAATATGGATATCTACTTGCTGAAACTATTATTTTTGCATATCAACAAGTAGATATCCATATATTTAAATGGACCTTGTTGGAGCATACGTAATCCTCAAATGTAGCATCGTACTACAGATGGCGCTCACCACGCCATTTGTGGTATTTTCGATTTGTAATAATATTAATCTAAATAATTCGGAATAATAAGTTAGTTGAAACTTGTAGAGCATCTTACGCCTCAACGTCGTAGGACATTGAAAATGGATTTACATTTACAACATGTGCGGGTTATATTGAATCATTGTGGAGTATAGCTAGTTCAAAATCTTATGAGCCTTCACATGCGACCATATCCCATTCATTTTGTACATTACGAAAACATTTTACTTGGCTGTTAACCATGTGCCTCGCTATACAATGACGGATGGGAGTAGATAGTAACGGTTTGCGGCCAATCTTTTTTAAACGATATAAATGTAGAAATCAATTACTGGGTAGTACTTTACCACTCTGTAACATAAGGCCAATGTTCATGAGATTCTGAAATACCTCTACCTAAGGATAAAATGTTCCATTTAAGTAATTTTACTCCACCATCGCTATCTTCATTTTGCACGTAAATAAATTACATTATTTCTATTTTTTTTGTTATTGCTATCCATTATACATTTTGCTTTTCAAATTGAAATCGATTCATAAAAGAAGCCATATATCTGCTCCGACATCCAGATGTAAATTCGGGAAGGATACGCAGTCCGTTATATTGTTTCTTTACGCTTTACACTCCGCAAAAGTGTGTAGTTTGTTTAGTGGCCTCGTAAAATTTTATGCTTTCAGTTTAACTGCTGCGGCGAATTGCGACCATCATACTGATTGTGAAATTGTATTTCAGTTTGCGGCCAAGTTCAGCCTTGACTTAGTAAGCACAAATTCATGAGTATGGGGGTTGTAAACAGAAAATATTTGCATTTAGAGTAGGTATATCACAGACTCGGGTTTAGGTAGCTTCGTTTAAGGAACGACTTGAAAATCACTATTTTGATGCTACGTTAGTCAAGTACATGTAATGGATACCTACACCTATAGGTGTTGAGCTTGAAAGTTTATAATGGAACGCAAAAGATATACATAGAAGTATGAGAAAGAGAGACATCATGAAATTATTGAAATAAAGAGTAGTTACATTTGCCTATATAACCTTGAATGTTTAAAATATGTGAAATTAATTAAAAATTTCTTTTGTCACATAAGACGGCTTCAGTATGGGATAATTCTCACAAAAAAAATTGAAATTCATACAACGCTTCATGTTGCTAACTGACAAAAAGGTGAAGATAATTTTGTGATACAAATAAAAATGCTTATCGATTAGGGAAATATTTAACAAGCTAATAGTGGGCAAAAAGATATTGAATTGAACAAAACTAGAAGACGGTGGATCAGTAGGAAAGACGGACCAACCCTGTTAGAGGCGATAGATTTAAATTTTTATATTGACAAAGGAACGCCCATAGACCAAAGAGAAAAAGAAATCCTAAAACTGTTCCGTCAGAATCTCTGTATGCAGTCTATGTTTTCATTAGGTATTGTGAATGTATTATTATATTTATTGTGAATGTAATCATTATAAGTTATTCAATTAAATTTTGAAGACTAATGTGTCCTAATTTTAATACGTTGTATGAAACTGAAACATACTTTATCGGAAAACAAAACCAAGCAAGAGGACAGTTTCTCATAATGTAAACGAAAGCGCCACTTTGCAAAGTAAAGACATTGAGAAACGCCGCCTTGCCAAAAGGAATTGTCGATACGAGCAAAATGTAAAACTAAAAATAATATAGATAAGAACTAAAGTGAGAATAAAGTCAAGAAATTTACGAAAGCCTGAAAAACTGAAAACCCTACTCTATGTCATAGGTATCCTATGGACTCCCATACAGTTTTAATAATTAGCAAAACTGGCAAATGGGTTTCACACTGGACTCAAAGACTCAATTGGGGATCCTACAACCAAAGGATGGTTCACCGAGAGAGCAAGACAGATTTGAAAGCTTTAGAAGCCGGTTGTAAATAATAACACAAGAAGGACGCTACGCTATTTTAGTTATTTCCTAAGTTGATCCTTTAAAACGTTAGGAATTGACTCATGAGAATGAAATTTAAATATCTTGGAATCTACGAAAACCTGGTTACAATAGTCCATGTTTTATGACGTCATTCTTAAGTATTTCAAAAAAACTGCACAAGAAAGATAAAGACACAACAGTATTTTTAAACATTCCTTAACTTTGTTTTTGAATCGATTCCGATCAGAAATGCTTCCAAGATATTTTCATTTGGGTATATCTATATTTTTCAATTACCGATTGAAGACCATTAGAACTAGTGTGAAATTAATTATTAATATTTGTAAAATAAATGGATCCGACATTAAAAACACATATTAATTCTATCAATAATAATTATTTGTCTTTGTATCTTAATTGTCTATCAAGTTCATTTGTATTAATGAATTACATAAACTTGTGTATATAATGCAAATAGAATTCTCCACGTTAGTCGCGCGTCCGCTAAAGCCAATGTTTCCATCAAAATAATAAGTAATATTACTGATGAGGTTGGGCAAGTTTAGGGTTAATCAAGAAACAAGAAAATTATTAATTAGGGAATATTTTGTGTATTGTGTGACATATCCAAATGGTAAATGATTAATCATAAGAATGAAAATGAATATTTATGATATTTGGATAACGGTAGTAGTAAATATTTAAATTATATAATTATAAANTATCCTTTTTCTTCCAGCAACTGGGATTTTTGAAAGATTTTGCCTTTTATTTCTGGATTACTATGTACATTTTAATAATCATCGTATGCTCGCAGCATATTTTTATTAATAAATGGGGAACTTTCGTCATAAACTTATTTACATTTTTACAAAGTTTGCTCTAGCTTCATCTTAAATCATTCCTGTTTTAATTATCATAACTTTTTGACGTTTGAAATTAAAATTCAGCTTAAAGTATAAGAAATTTAGGCGAAGCAATTACTTCGGCAGCTAAAGCATTTTTAATAAGCATGAACCTCGAATCAGTTGTACCAGTCAAGTCAGAGGTCACTGTTTAAATTCTGGAGGAGTTCTTTTATTAATGAATGAAGCGGGAGCAAAGGGGATGGAAAAACGGTATGCCTAATGTCAAGAAAGTTGGCAGTTTCCAGAGGGAATTTAAGGTTATTCTGTCGCTACTGGACTTCAACGTTTTATAGAAATCTAAAGAACTCAGTAAAGAAAGTAGAAATGAGAACGAATCATATCATGAGCCATAAAAACATTTACAGTTGTCAGAAGTTTTATTGCTACAAATAGTGCTGGTTTAGAAATCGATAACGGTTTCATGATAGCCATTTCAGTGTTAGTGATAACGAAAATTTGCTATAAAATCCTGGGAAGTGTCTATACAGTTCCGTGCACACATTTTATTTGTGCTTGTGGATTCCTTAAGGTACGAGATCTTCTGTACCTCATTCAGTTAGTTTCAATAAATTATAATTATATGTCATGTACGAGCCCAAACAACAAAATATTCGGACACCAATAAGTTTTGTGTAAACCATTCCATAAAGTAATGGATCATTTTTAAAAAATCGCAACAAACTTAATTTACATCGAGAGATGTAAATATGAAACAAATAATTTCAGTAATAGCACCTGTGTTTTCTGATTTATTACTCCAAAAAAAAAAAGTGATACTAAAGTTACTGCAAAATATGCTGACTAGGTACTAATTATTGGGACAAGTTACGAAGCGTATTAAAAGTAATAAGCAGTAGTTGGTAGTCTTTGTTTAAAAACACGTGCACGGTACTGTCACAATTCCATATTGTACACACCGTTAGAGGTGCGAGATGTAGCCACCAACAGGATGTAATGAAAATTATGATCCAGCTATTTTTCAAAGGTACATCGAAATGTCGAATAGCAACTGATCTATTTATCCTTAACTCTGCAATTGCGGATATCTTAAATGAATATGTCGGATCCGATAATACAAATGTCCGCGGTAAAACTTCAGGTCGGTCCAAAACTGTAACTAGAAGAGATGAAAGAGTTTACTAAAGAAGATTTGCAAATCCGGTAAACGTAATACTTTACGAAAAATTACTAGTCAATGGAATAAGGAGTGTGGAATGTAAGTTTAATCAGAATGCTGTCGTAAATATATTCTTAAAGCTGGTCTCAGACTTTATAAGATATGCAGTAGGCATATTGTTTTGCGATGATAATGAAGTATTACTGTTTTAATTTGGCTAAAGAAAAAACTGCTTCTAATCCAGAAGCAAAGATGATTAACTCGGGTAAAATCAAAACACTCTTAGAACTGTAAAGACTAGAACAAAGTTATTTTTAATGCTAAAATAAAGTTTGATGTATGTGTAATGTAATCACTGGAACAGAGCAACCAGAAACAAGACTGAAACATTTCACAAAGACTGCATTAAACGTATCGTGAAATTTCCTAACGGTATTAGGGTATGCGGCTGCATATCAGCAGATGGAATAGGCAATCTTCATTTTATTGATGGTGCAGTGAATGTGGACAACAAATACTCCAAACTACCTTATTAAAAGTAAAAGGAAAAGTTTTATCCCAACGAAAACTAACTGAATGGATACTACATTTATTAGCAGGACGGTGCATCATGTCACACTGCTAAAAGTACCAAGAAATGGTTTGATCATGATGTTTTGTTTTGGTCCGCCAGCAGTCCTGATTTAAATGTAACAGACACTATCTGGCACAAAATGAAACAATATTTTAGAAACCACCCGTAGAGAACAATTCCTCAATTACGCGCAAAACTACAAGAAATTTGGAATGCATTTACACTCGAAAATTGTCAGGCATTGGTTGAGAATATGTCTGCAAGAATCCAGGCGGTAATTAAAGCGAAAGGTGGTGGGTGTAACAAGTTATTAACTGAATTACACTACGCGGTGTTCGAATGTTTACTTGTCACTTGTTTTCATATAGTTTGGCGTTTCGTCTTTGCTCAGTATTAATTAATTTAAAAATAAACGTATTATTAAAGAAAATAGTTATTACTATGTATAATCTGAATAAATGCTTTTGTTATAAGCTTCCAAGATTAAACATCTTATTTATGGGACTATTTGTATAAAATTTATGGGTGCCCGCATATTTAATTGTTTGGCCTGGTAGGATAGTTGTGTGTGAAGTGGAACGTGGAAGCTACGAATAATCGTACCTTTGAGGATTTGTGATGTACTGATCACCTGAACAAAAGCAAAAATGCAATTAATGATATCTTCTATCTTCTATCTTCTATCTTCTAATCCTAACCCTTTTGAAAGTAATAGTTAAAATAAGTTCTCTGTTACTCCTATTTATGTGTATTTAAGTACGAAGGAGAGAAAGGGGATGACATTTACCTAAATATCTTCAATTATAACAATACATCGGAATTAGCTGAGCATCATTGGTTGTCACGTCATCAACAAACTGCCTGTAGTAGGCTTTTACCTTTCATTTTGGAAAGACATACTGGAAGTACACATATTTTGGGGGCGCTATTCTATTGGTTGGACCTTTACTTCTTCCTACCTTGAACTTACTTTCGTATTTCTCGAAAACTAGAGCAACCAGCACTCCTCTTAACCCCTCATTCTGTCCTTAATGTATAAGTAGGTGTCCTACCAAACTATCTCATCTATTTCTTATTGATTTCTTAGCGATCTACCTTTCTCTCTTATTCCTTCTTATAACACCCGTTGTCTAACTTCCTCTCTCCACAATATTCTCGTCATTCGCATGCAACACCACATTTCTAACGTTCCCAACTTTTTCTTTTCCGGCGCGGTCACCGTGTATGTTTCGCATCCGTACAGCTCCAGCTCCATACATACACCTTTAATAATCTTTTACGAATTTCTAAATTAACCGTTCGCGAGTTCTGCTTTATATATTTACTCTTCCTTCCATCCTGAGTTAACTGACTTCCAAGATACCGAAAATTAGCTATAAAAATGTACGTGATAGACAGGCAATTATTAAATCTCGTTAGCACATCATGGGCAGTCTCCATAAATCACTGATTAAACCGCTCCTAAATAGTGAGTTTATATAATGTCCAAGTGTAGACAGTATATCGCCATCTAATGGCGGTTTGCTGCTAAAGAAGTACTTCGTGTGTTAAACAAAGCCTTATTACTTAAATTAAACGTTCTTATTAAATAGAATATAGTAGAAAGTTAGTCCGAAATACAAAAATTATATTATCAATATCAACCAAAGTAAGCTTAATAAATGCCGACGGCACGTTACAGAAACAGTGCAAATTGCAAACAGCAGTATCATTCTCGCTTAATTGCAAACAGCGTTTACGTAAACTTTATATTACAATCATTTCTGTCTTAGAATAGTAAATATGTCCCGTATTAGTCTCCATATAATATTTACTCTCTAAGATTCCTAAGATATTTGTGTGCGTTATTGTTTATGATTGCTAATAGGTATTTATAATCGAATCATACAACCAGACCAGGTCAAGCGACATTATTTGAAATACTTGTTACGCTACTAAATTGTTTAATGTTGACCGAACTAGTAGAATGCATCCACAATTTGAAACTACAGTCAGATAGTTGTATTCTAACTTTGTCACAATAGCAGTGCTGTAAAGTCAATGTTAAATTTGGGCCATTCTCGTTTCCAAATTTCTGATGAAATGAATGTACCTCCACTAAATAATGATTTATTTTTGAAATGAAACTTCTTTACGCACGGTAGGGTAAGTTTGTTTCATGCGAGTTGCTATGTAACAAAATCATGCAACGGATGTCCTCCCTCTACTCGACCACGTAGTCGGGTTCGTAGTGGGGATCGCTTGAGCCGTGCAACGTTCGTTACAGGCAACTCCGACATTTATTGTGTAAAATTTAAATTCATAGTGTACAAATAATACCATTAACCCAATTCCTTAACCCCTATCCCGGTATGTTTGTGTGTTTGAAGAAGTTTCACTTCAGTAGCGTGTTGTATAATTACACGTTATGTTTTTGTTTTTTTTAAGGGTGACGTATGTATAATACACTTTTAAGACGCGAAAATAACATTTACATTACTGTCTAGGTGCAAATAAATATTAAGTTTTATGAATTCGGTAAATAATTATATATATCTGCATTTTATCGCCGGTCTTAACCTCAAAGTCAAACCAGAAACTCATGATGGTACAAATACTGTTTGACGACTTCTCCAAAGTCAAATAAGGGCCAAATATTTCATGCAGTACAGTCATGTCTTTAAGGAAACGATGATCATTTCGAGCAAGAGCTGAAGAGCCTAGCGAACGACGTTCTGTTTCCGTCGAAAATAAACGTTTTGATTACTAGGCGTTTATAGTTTTGTTAAAATAGTAAAAAATGCATTGATTTAGAATTTGCGCATCCGCAGTCTGGAAAGGCAAAGCGTAATTTTTTAATTTAATTTTTATGAAAAAAAAAGGACTTTTTTTACATTTTCCGAAATGTCTCCTCTCTAATGCTCTTTTGGCCATGTACATCCTTATTGTTTTTTGTTCCTGTATAATTGTCTAAAAAATAGCGCTCGTTTGAAGTCGCTATGAGTTTTTGTATTTTAAAACACATAAACTATAATTTTAATTTTTATATTTAGGTTATCGTCTCTATCATAATTTGGAACTACATTTCAAGAAGAATATTTTCCAAAAAATATACATTATTTTAAAAATTTATAGTGCTTATACCTAGCGTAAAAACATGTGACTATAATAGGTAGAAATATTTATTTTTCAAAAGTTCTAACGGGTTATGAAATTTAAATAGTTTTTCTGGTTCAGATGAATGGCTTAATTTTTTAACAAAAAAATGGCCAATTTTGCAATTAAGGTTAAAAAAAATGCATCGTTTATTACTTATAAAGTTAAAAACAGATCTGGCTGAAATTTGGAGTACTTTCTGTTATTATTATTTTGAGTAACGATTTCTGAAAATGCCAGGCTCTTAGGTATTTAATTTGTAACTAAAAGCACTTAGCGACCTCAAATAAAAAAAATGCATAAAGCATATTCTTAAATTAAAAAATGACGCACCACTTTTCCAAAATGCGAATACCCAAATTTTAAGTCAACGCATTTTTTTACTTTTTTTCCAAAAATAAATTTAGGCAGTAACAAACAATTGAAGGCATTTGGTTTACTTGCCTGGGATGACATAGATAAATAAATTATCATCTACATCGAGCCATGAAGAATACCAGTTGTAAACGTAAGAATTAAGGATACACACATTTTTGGGTAATGTTAAAAGTAAAAAAATCAGAGAAGCTGCGATTGAGTAAAAAATTTTAATATAAGGTAGGCACTAACTTTTAAATGAAAAGCGAAGTTTTGGTAGAGGTCTTGATATACATTATCTCAACCAAAAGAAAATTTTGTCACATCGATTTATTGTAACATAACATTAATAATTTATTATGTCGGAAATGTTTAACCATTATTCAGCCTTTGAAGTTATCAAATAGAATTTTTAATGTAAAATTTTCCGCTCTATCAAAATATGCAATCAATGTTAGGCTATTTGACCTTGGGGGTGCCATCAAATGGTATTTGTACCAATATGACTTAACCTTGAGGTTAAGGTTGGTGGTAAAAGTCTGTGTTCTGAAAACTTATGTTTCTAACATTTTTTTATAGCTAATGTGTTTTAAGAGATATTTTCATTTGATTTTGACACTAGACATATCCTTAAAACAAAGGAAAAATGTAAACTGAGAAAACATACATACACACAATAGAAGTGCATATGTGTATGTTACAAAGCTTATAAAGACTAGATTACAACGATTTCATTTTTTGGTCGACATGCAGAAACTAGAAAGGAATTTCATTATATTGAATATTGCGCAAAAGCGTTGGGGAGCTTATGTAAGGAGAACGTATAGTCAAAATAATTACTGCTAGTGCTACCAAAAAGTAAGGTGGTAATTAACAAATAATCTAACTTTATTGAAATTGTTTTTAATTTATTATTGGATATTCGTGTAGATGGGGGTCTTTTATTGGTGGCGATCCATATGCAGTTGCTCACCTAGCCTATAATATATGTTTGGAATGCCTAAACATTAAAAAGTTACTACCAGTTACACACAGATGATCCAAAGTACCTTTCATTTGAAGTATCCGCTGAAAAAAATGTTTAACACATACTTAGAGACAGTTCTATACTAGAAAAGGCCTTCAATAAAACATAAATATAAATAAATGTATAATTTGAGTTAATTCTGCTTAGTATTGTAAAATTAATAAGCACGTCCTTTCTCACTTCGTAAGTGGAAGCATGGTGTTGATTTCATCGTTAAAAACAGAAGTGCCCAACTTTTTCAAATTATAAACCTAATCAGGGAAAACGGAGGCGTGTAGCGTCTGATTAGTTTCCATTACGCAAGGAGGAAATTTCGTCCTGTGATTTCCCCAAAGACTGGACTTACGTGACAGAAGAAAATTTTTGCTGTCAGGAGCTCGGAAAGCTATACTGTTGTTATTTAATTTTATCTTCAAATTATCACCTATAATTAAACATAGAATGAAAAAGAATGAAAATAAACTAAACTAAAACAAAAATATTGGTTTCTAAGAAAGATGAAAGTAGAGTTAGAGCCAATATAGTAATTACAGATTACAAACAAGAAGAGTGAAAAAAGTTGAGACACAAAACAAAGTTTAACGCACGGTTGAATCCTTTAACAAAAAGTTCCGTCTATATCGTACAAGCGAACAGTTAATTTGAAAATTAGAAAAACGCTGTTAAAAATTTACGTTTGGAGCTCAACTGTATACGAGTATGAAACGTGAACGGTGGGCGCTGTGGTAAAGAGAATGTTAGAAGTGTTTGAGATGTGATGTTTTGTGAGAATGTTAAAAATTACCGAAGATTGAACGCAACTCTGCACAAGTATGAATCGTGAACTGTGGGTGCTGTGGAAAAGAGAATGTTAAAAGTGAATGAGATGTGATGTTTTATGAGGATGTTAAAAATTACCGAAGATTGAGCGCAACTCTGTACAAGTATGAAACGTGAACAGTGGGCGCTATGGAATAGAGAATGTTAAAAGTGTTTGAGATGTGAAAATTATCGAAGATACAAAGGGTTACAAAAAAAAATGTATTAGAAAGAGTGGACGAACAAAGGGCGCTATGGAAATTAATAATAAGGAAAAATAAGAGGCAGGATGGTAGCGACTTGAACCTTGACGAAGATCTCTTGTGCAAAATATGGCAGGTGGATCGGCTTACGCGTTTCAATTATTTAGATTATCGGACCATCGGTTAATGCTGGGGCAGTTCTTAATAAGAAATGAGACTAAGACAAGCCCCTGAACGAGAGCAGCAGCTCTTTCAATACTCAGAATAGTAGACCACCAGGGTCGGTATAGAACTCTGATGCACAACTCCGCGAACTATCACACATAAGGTAAATGGCTCCCCATGCGGATTTCCTGGTGGGGACTACTATAAATGCGAGGTATATCATCTAAAAGGGTAATAGGTGTACTAGTAGATGCTGCATTTCACGAGTCTGAGAGTGGAATTTTACAACCTTGAGGCAAGCAGGGGAATTAAAAAATTTGAAGGGTGAGATAAACAGGCTACAATTAGTTATAATAGGTATTAGTGTGATGCGTTAGTTACAAGTCAGAGAAGAGGACGCTAGAATAATACTTGCAGGATTGGTAGAAGGTAATTGGAATTGTAATGTGTAGGAAAGAATGACCTACTGTAGAAAGTTATTTATAGAAAAGTCATAGGATTGTCACAATCAAATGAAACTTGAAAATGGTAGAAACAGTAATGGTGCAAGTCTATATGCATACGCCATCATACAATGACGAAGATGTACACTTGTAAATATCGAAGACGTGTTAGGCTTAATGAGAGGTCAGAAAAATCTAATACTGTAAGATACTTTAACGCAGTAGTAGACGAAAATTTAGGAGTAATAACAGGCTCTTTTATATTGAGCAATAAAGCTGACAGGGGAGATAGACCGATAGTATTTTGTAATAAACATAACTTAACAGTCGCGATTACTTTGCGCCTCACGCATGGAAGATGCTAAGCGCTCTACAGAGATATCATTTAGATTGCATTTTCATTAGGCAATGATTTAAAAATCAACCTGTGGGAGTCTCCAGGAGAAAATACTTATAGCGGTCATAACTTGGTAGTTATGAAAACCCATCTTTAATTCAAACTTATGAGGGGATTAGAAAACGTCTTAACGTATAAGAACCAAAATAAAACAAATCGCGTTATAGTCTAAGTAGAGCGGTGTACGAAATACTGAAGGAGGCAGGAGAAACTATTGACATTGATGTAGGACATAGTGACGAAGTGGAACTGCATTAAAACGTGTCTAGATTCCGCAGCTATGGATATATGTATTAGGTCTTAAACAAAACGAGATTAGAAACTCTAGGGGTAACAAATCCTGATTGTAGAATTAATAGAAGAAAGGTGAAAATACAAGTGCAGAATAGGTATATGAATAAGATAAAGGAAGATATAAGGCGATAAAGTGGGAAAAACATTGGAACTTTAGGGCAGTTAGTTATAGTTTCGTCCTTAAAACCTGTTTGTTGCATTGTTATATTAGACAGTAACTCTCTGTTAGTGTCATAGAAAGTTTT
Source organism: Agrilus planipennis (assembly GCF_000699045.2). Taxonomy (NCBI): domain Eukaryota; kingdom Metazoa; phylum Arthropoda; class Insecta; order Coleoptera; family Buprestidae; genus Agrilus; species Agrilus planipennis. The sequence goes on from NW_020438947.1 coordinate 156,500, forward strand.
AAAATTATAATTCAGACGAACGATGATTCTTTCTAAAATTTCTGCATTTTATGAAGGTATCTATTGCTACTACTTCAGACTTATTGCTAAATCATTGAGAATAATGTTAAACTAAATTATTAAAACTATTCTGTTTTCTATTTTTACATAAAATTCATATAAATTTTTTTAATTAATTTTGTGTTTCAGCATTTAGATTTTTGAAAGCACTAATTTATTTAAGGTGTACAAGTAGACATTGTATTATAAAGGTTGAATTTGTACAATGAATACATCAAATCCTAAGGATGTCTGATTTGAATCAATAGCGATTAATTGAAAATGTTGGAAGTCGTGGAAGAATTATAAAAGTTATCAAGTTGCATCTTATCTCTTCAGGGACACGTCGTGTCGCGCAAACGCGAATGAAACAGTAAAGTAAATAGTACCTACCCGAAACGAAGTTTACACTGTTTATGCAAATTGAAAAGCAGGACATTCATTGCATTCGTTAAAATACAACTGTTTTATATTTATTCAAGCACTTCTGTATGGATCGTAATGGCGGGGTTTTCCTGGTTAAATAAAATGAGTAAACTTACTGGAAGCGCCCGTTCTTTATGGTAATACACCTCCTGTTCTGCATTTGTAATGAGAAGGGAACGACAACGGAGTTCTTCATGTTGTTCAAACCTCGTTTGAAAGTTATAATGCAACGTATGCAACTTTTAATCTAACGGAATCAAAATGCAATTATTTTATGGATACAAAACGAACGTCAAACAGTATTTTAGTTCGGTTGCGATACATGGGGCAGCATCGAGATTTTACAAATCGAACTACTATACAAGCTGAATAACCCAAATCTACTGCATTATTTAAATATATTTTTCACATCGCTTCCTCAACAGAGGCGAAAACACGTAATCCTTTTGGAATAAAGGAACACCAAGGATAGTTTATATATAAATAGAAATAAAAACCTACCAACCGTTTTTTGTTGGTCAATAAGAACCCTTTTAAATAAAGTATTTAAATGTGAATAGGCGTATCCATTATTCATTATAAGCATCGCCTTCTGTCATTTTTGTAACACAAAAAAACGAAAGACGTTGTTTTCATTCGTTGTTGCGTTAATTCGACGTATTAGTGAATTAATTCTTGAACCAACTTTATCCACTATAAATAAACTCAAAATAATCAGAAAAATTGTTGCTGTTGTGACTTTCTGGCCGGGAATCTAACTCGGGCCTCTGGTTTGGAATCTGGAATCGTCGAACTATTATAAACGAGATACTTTCTATTCTTACAGCGTTAAAGACAGTACAACTGTATAGGGGCAAAATAATAGTATGCTTAGATTTGCAGATGATATAGCAGTATTAGCATCTAGCAAGAAGGAGTTAGCGATAGCTTTAAATAAAATGCAAGCGGTATTGACAAAGCAGTATTGTATGAAAATAAATAAAAGCAAAGCAAAATACTGGTATGCAAGAGAAGATAAATTAGAGAAAGAGCGAATATAAAGATAGAAGACGAAAAATTAGAAGAAGTGGCCTATTTATGGTATCTAGGAAGTCAGATAAGCCAGGATGGAAGGAGTAGTACGGATATAAAGCAGAGGATAGCGCAGCGTCAGGTCGCCTTCAATAAGACGAAGTCACTTCTGTGCTCGCGAACGATTAATTTAGAAATTCAAAAAAGATTGTTAAAGGTGTGTATGTGGAGCGCGGTGCTGTACGGGTGCGAAACATGGACGGTGGGCGTTGCGAAAAAGAACAGGTTAGAAGAGTTCGAAATGTGGTGTTACAGGCGAATAATGAGGATACCGTGGATAGAGAAGGTTAGAAAAGAAGAAATATTAGAAAGAATAGGAGAACAGAGGACTCTATGCAAGTCAATAAGAAATAGGCGAAATAAGTTGGTTGGACACTTTTTCAGGCACGAAGGTTTAGTCAGAGGCAGATTAGAGGCAGAAACGGGAGTTAGAAGGGGTATAGATCCACCTAGTATAGGGCATACCATTCAAAACTTAAGCAAAGTAGCCGTGAAACAATTTTAGCAATATTGCATGTTACATATGCAGTGTTTCTAGAATTGCTACTACTGGGAAGCATTTGAATTCCTCTTTATACGTTGTAGGGATGTCGCGAAATATATGAATTCGTACATGTAATAGAACACATTAAGTGTGTTTTAGAAATATTTTAATATATTAGGTGCCTTATTCTATTCTAATTTCTATTATTTTATTGTACTTATTCTTACAAACGCTTTGACGGCCGATGTCCTTCGTATGCCACGTTATTTTCATTTTTCGCTGCTGCAAACAGTGAAAGTACGCGAGAACTTGTAACATCTGCCAAGAATTTAATTGGGTGCTTCTGAAAATGGGTTTTACTCTCTGTAGCAATTTCATCCCTCCGTATCTATAATTACTAAGGCCTATTTAACGCGACAGTGTGTATATGTCATGCTTGAAGGGAAGATTATTCAGAACTGTTATATCCTATACGTGATATCTCGACACAACTCGTTAAGCATTAACTTAGTTAAATTAAAAGTGTATGTGCTTTGCCATGAACAGTATTTACAACAAATATGATACTGAAGGGTTGTGTAATGAAACGCCCAGTTTTACAGACTTAACGAATTACATGATCGTTAATGGGAGGGGAAGGTTTAAAGAAACGTAACTATCTCACTAATTACACTCGGTTTTATTTGTTCAAGCGAAATGGAAAAAGCTTACATGGATGTCTGGGTGTTTTCCATAAAAAAGCTCATTAAAGTGAACCTTTAAAAATTACAGTTTTTATAGGGGTAAACTGAAAACTGTCATACTTTGTTTCCTGTTTGTCAGCTCTGAACATAGTTCACGGTAATTGTTGAAACGAGTTGAAATTACTCAGAACGAGTTTACTTAATACTTAATTAATACTAATGATAATAATATTACCAACGCCTTTTGCACTCCTTTAAGTAAGTAATGTTTACTCCACCTCGCGGTCAAAAGTAACGTACGATTTTGCCCGAATGTTCGGGAGCCACTGAAATCAATAGTGTTTTTCAATAAATTTCGTATGAAATAAAAAGTGACGTTTTTCTCTTTCTCTCATGTTTAACCACGTTTCTTTACATCCCTTCCACAGTAGGTTGTATAAATTACAATTAAACCAGCAATACTGTTGATAATTAATGGTAGAAGGCTTTACTTATTGATACTCCATCATCAATTAAAGGAAACGAAAGTAAATTAATTAATAGTTCACAACAGTTGTTTCGCCAAAACATTGGCTTCTTCATCGTATCAATATCTTCACCTGAAGAAGTCAATGTTTTGGTGTAATAATTATTGTGAACTATTAAAATATATATATTTGAAACTTTACTTTCGTTTCCTTTAATACTGTTGACTTCACGCTTCCACTTCAACCCAGTCGCACAGAATAGAGAGGTATAGGTCCCATACTTGAACCTCAGAAATCATCGATTATTTAGCGTCCTAATTATTTCATTCTAGTTACAGAAAACATCGATTAGGTCATTTACATTTGCTTCAAGTGCTACGTACCAGAGATTTAACTGATTTATAATTTGAACGAAAAGATCTTTGGTACTTGATATGAACTGAATTAAAAACTGAATGCTAAAATTTTTTGTACTATACTTAAATAATCTTTATAAATAGATAACGCCCCTAACGCAAAAATGACCCTGTGGTCGACGCTTTCGTTGTTCCTATGCATCCTTTAGGTATCTGGAGAAAACCCGACGTGACGTAGTCCGTCGAATTGGTCTTTCCAGAGGTTTTGTAACTACCTGAAGGTTGTCATAGAGAAGGCCCAAAGCTATTTGTAAGAAATGCTTAGATGTTAATTTTAAACTTATACAACAATACGTACAAATCAAAAACACGACTAAACTATGCTTTGACACATTCAAAGAAATCAAATGTATCCAAGATATATACAAGTAACTGAACGTCTAATTAACTTTCATCTTAACAACATGTGTGAAGTGCTATGCAAAAATAATTAAGTAGTATGCACTACATATAAAAGCCATGCAACAAGGAATTAGATTAGAGCATAGCGGGAAAGCTCTCCCTGATTGGCATATGTAAATGTTTTGTATCGTGGTTTAAATACTATGGACCGAGGATAGGCACTATGCACCAATAATGGTTAAACATAGATTTTGGCATGAGTTGGGTCCCTCTCCAATAAAATTTCTATGATAAAAGGCGTAACACGAATTTATCCGGAACTATCCAATCGAACATCTTCGTCATAACAGACTTCGACTTTTATCATCTTCACTCATTACCCTTCTGTTGAAATATTTCACATCCTGGTGAATCCAAAAACCATTGAGCAACTAACAGAGCTATTACTTATAACTTTTTTTTTTGTATGTGTTCACTTAATATTAAAATGAAACGTGTGCAATTAAACCGAGTCAACAGCAATCTTTTACTTTTCACTGAAAATTCGTAATTGGTTATTAACGAGTTGTCAACAACTAAGCCATATTCTGCTCTTTTTTTAAACTAGTAGGTAATTCATGATTCGACTGTAAAACATATTGCTAATTGAAATAGCCGATTTTTGTAACAAAAATTACGGAATCCAGTCTCATACCAAGTCACGTAATTAATCACGAACGTATTAACATGAACTCAATGTGAGGGTTTAATACATTTACTTTTAATGTTGTATAAACAAACGTTATAAAATCTGATTGTAATTCCCGCCGTCAGTTTTTAAAGCCGCCTTCGGTTTCACAAAGGGAAACCACGGTATATTTCTTGTCACGTGCATGATAATAATATCGGGTGAAGGTTGTAAAAGGGACGGTATGTGCGATTTATGCTGTATAACAAGAAGGCGCATTTACGTCAAAATGACTCGTACACCTTTTATGGACACTTCTATGAAATTGTTTTCGAGACTGGCGTCAGAGCGTTCTCTATCTCTTCTCATTTTTTCTCTCTATCTCCCGTTTTATCCCCTTCCTGCTCGGTTTCCCTCCTTAACTCATTTTCCTTAGATCGTAAAGTTGCTTTATTTACTGAAACTTATGTATGGATGTGCTTTTTCGCATGCGTGTCAAGTTCCTGAAATATTTTCCTGCGGTTACACAAGACGAATGGTGTTGTTTGCCACACTGCACGTTCATCCCCTATAATCGTAAAACATTCGACTAGGTACACTTTTGTCACTAAAGGGCGCGACGCTCTATGGAATTTAAATTAAACCAATGTGGTGAACCTTAAAATGTAATGGTTGTGTTCGTTGAAGCAGTTTAAAGCTGAATACGAAAGAAAATGGGGGATCAAATTCCGATATAAAGAAGGGGTAGCTACGAGCAATCTTCTAAAAGTGCCGCCTTACAATGTTAAAATGTTAAAATTATACAAGAATATAAAAGAGAAAACTGTGACAGGAATTAATTAATTAATTTAATTTAAAATTTAATTCTTATGGATAATACTTAATACTTATAATACTCAAGTATTCTTATTGTTATATGTTTACTAGCTAAGGCCGTCCAAATAGGGACCGGCGGTACCGGTATCGATAGTGCATATTGTAATTTCGGCGACATTTTTATGATGTACCAGAATCTTTATGTTTTTAGCAGCAATAACATAAAAAGTTACGAAAAACAGTCAAAGCCAAAGAGGGTAGTAATATGTTTATTCGATTATACAATCGACAGCAACGTTTCGCCTTTTGTTGGGAGGCTTGATCAAGGCTAAAAAGTATGCAAATAATAGCAACACAAATAATTTACGTTTTATGGACACTTACTAGGCTCTCCTATTTAATTAACAGTTATTTGTTTGTTGGTACAAACAATAAGTACAAGATCTTACAGATATTACAAAATAATAAATAGATAATTAAAAACCATACTACCAGACAAGGCGATATTGTATAAATAAAATAATAAATTGTTAAATAAATTAAAAGCCACATGGCGACATTAAGTTACACTGAGATTAATGATGTACATAGTCCATTGGTACAAAGTTGGTACATCTAAATTGTCTATCGTTAAGAAGCATAATAAGGTTTAAATTAACGTAATTTCTAAGCTATGTTTTTTTGCAATGTATAATTTGTTCGTAAACTGTTTCGATAGCCTTTACACCTCTCTTATAATTCGGTCCTGTCACAAACTCCGTTCTTAGTCGATGTCATTGCCAAATTTCAGCTTCATAAGTCAACTAGTTTTCGAAATTTCGTGTTTGATCAGTGAGTGATTTTGGCTTTTATATTTAGACTGTGATTTGATATTTATCTGAAAAACACAAAAAACAACGGAATTGTTTCTTCCCAAATACAAAGCAAATCTTCGGTATACCTTTATTTCGACAAAAAATTTAAAATAATAAGCAACTTCGTTTTGCCACCGCATTACCATTTGTAGCCAAAAATTAAAAGTTTTAATCGCCCTCGAAAGTGCTTCTGAAAATTAGTTGACGTTGAGAATTAAGAACATTTCATCAACGACCAGAATGTCGGAAAACGAAAAATTATATCTACAGGTGGATGTTTACTAATTTAACATTTATTGTAATCAATGCTATTTGTTGTGCATTCACAATGAAATGTTTAAAAAACAAACCGTATGAGGAATACAATACACTTTCGGAATAAGTATCTAAATCTATGGACGATATCGATTTGGCTGTCAGGCCAATATAACTGGAAGAACTTTTGGATACTCTGTATAAAAAAAAGGTAAAAATATTCCAACAGATAAGATTAATTAAAATTATGATCAATAATTAAGTGACCGCGAATTCTCAATAAGATTGAATAGATTTCCTAGCTGCTGCAGCCTTTAAATTATCACCTACTTCATCGTACCTACAGCTGAAGAATGTTACCGACGAACTAAGGTAATTTGTTATAATTAGCAATTTCTTCGTTTTAGAGGTTAATCTTTAAGTAATGAACAAAAATGCTTCCTTCATAAGCATTAATTTTGATACATTGCGATTATATCACGAAAGCAAATTAGAAAGACATCTGCGGAAATTTTCAAATAATCCTCACGCTCATAATGAAGCGTGTACACGAAACGCCAATTAACATATCACGGCAGGATAGGCGTTTTGAATTAAGCAGTAAACGATATTAAGGAAGGGGCTTTTTTCCTGTGCTGCCAGATAACGGTGATGTTAACATGCACCTAACGTCGCTTATCTTAATCGAAATTTTGATCCAGCTATCACGATTACCGCTCTGATGAAACAACGAAGAAGGATTACGAAAGTTGACTGTAATATGGATAAAGTATGAGAAAACACCTATTAAATTTACTGATATTAAAATATTTACTATAATATATGTAAGGATCGTTGCTAAAAAGACTTCGTTCTTAAATAAATTGCAAAAGGACTTTCAATGGCCAGACACGTCAAACACAATTCAAAGCTAATTGTTAATTGAAAATACTTGTACATATGTTAATATGAATGTAGGTACATTGAAAATTTAATAACGGAATTTTTATATGAGCTAGGCCCTTGAATTGTCAGGTTACATCATCTTAAGCCTGATCAAATAGAGTAAATAATCCGCTGTCTGTAATATGGATAATGTATAAGAAAACACCTATTAAAGTTACTGATATTAAAATATTTACTATAATATATGTAAGAATCGCTGCTAAAAAGACTTCGTTCTTAAATAAATTGCAAAAGGACTTTCAATTGATCAGACACGTCAAACACAAATCAAAGCTAATTGTTAATTGAAAATACTTGTACACTTGTTGATATGAATGTAGGTACATTAAAAATTTAAAAACGGAATTTTTATATGAGCTAGGCCCTTGAATTGTTAGGCTACATCATCTTAAGCCTGGTCAAATAGAGTAAATAATCCGCGAGGGGCGTGCAAAAGGGACCAATGATTTGACCCCGATTTATTAATTCTTTTTTCGCACTTTATGTAGATGCATACGCGGCGCAAAGTTGTTAAAAATTTTGTAAGAAAAGATGAAGTGACCATGGCTCAAACTTTTTGAGCATATGGTTTACAATATATAAGTATCAATAGAAATCATTAGCCACTCAGATGTGACTAGAAAATATATCAGCCAGTCACCTGAAGAAAATAATACGTAATTCGGAAAATGAAAAATCATTTGATCTAAACTCATCTGTGGATATGGTTCAGTATTTAACATATTATTTGAAAACTTACCCATTGGTCGCACGTCAATGCCTGGAAAAACTGTCAGCCAGCCCTCTAGGAGCCTTTTCACACGAGCTACTTTTTGTAGCGAAATTTTGAAATTGATGCTTTCACACGAAAGCAGCGCTTCAAAAACGTAACGCTACACTCGCTGAACTGTAGAGGCATTCACTCGCGGCTAAATAGTCGTGCAATTGTTGCGCTTCACTAAGAAATACATTTACGGGTTACAAGTTAACACTTCCACACTTACTTATTTTTAGTAGTGCGACAGACCCATGATGGACGATGTCGACGTCGAAAATTTCATAATTTCAAAGACTGCATTTGGAATAGGTGCAGTGCAGAGTATGTATAGGAAAGAGCATGGAAGAAGCAATAACTGAAAAACATTTTTTATTTCGACGTAAATCTTGGAAAGATGTTCAGAAATTCTTTTATTAATCGATTGCTGTTGCAAGGATCGACCCAATATTTCCTATTCTTCTTTTTTTTTTTTCTTTTCTTCTTTTCAGAAGCGCGAATAAAGTAAGCTCCTCTTCGTTTTTCTTCTGCGACATCATTTTAGTAGCTGTTTCTTTAAATTTGAAATAGATACATTACTACATCGGCTACAATATCGAAGCGCTGCAAAAAATCGCTCTTTATTTGCCTGTTGTAATATACGGCGGTACCTAAACTATACCTAATACAGAGATGTCGTTTGTCATTAAATAACTGGTCCATCAGTAATCTCTCAATAATTGACAAACAAAAGGTTCGAAACAGGGATCCACTTATAGTAGCTCATAAAAATTTCTGCTCACAGGTGACAAATGACTTAATATACATATTTACGTGAAATCAACAATGCGTATATAATACTACTACATATAGTTACATGAAATTTAATCTGAGCCAGCACTTTTAGACTGAAGGAAACTTGAAGTGCTACTCAACTCAGTATTAGTGTTCCATTTGTAAATCCACTTTTTCCATTTTAGTTTCTATATAAACTTACATCTCATTGTAATTTTTTTATTTATATTCAAGACGTACAGTTGAAAAGATAAACACAATAATATAATGCTTCTGTTGATGCGTACTTTTCTACTTTATCATATTCTGCATTCTAGATGCCTTAGCTAGTAGCTTTTCCGAATCTCCAGAATGATAAATACGTATCGTTATTCAAAGGATGAAATTACATTTATACAAAACTATAACCATTAATTTTAAATTGAAATCTAGTTGGAATACTACTAGATGACAATATATTGTCTTTAACTTGTCTATTATAAGCCAGTAGCTAGTCAAATAAAAGCATATGACTTCAATTGTTGATGCACCAGTGCGAGAAAGTGCAAGTAAAATATTATTGGTTACGGAAGTATAAATTGCAGCTGCTTGTAGGAATTTTCATTTAACTGTTAGTAGTTTTCTATAGCTAATTATATTTTCAACATTTCATTTGGCCACTGTAGTTTCGCAATTATTTTTAAAGATTTATCAAGTAAAACCGAATATAGAACCGAAATATTTTTCCCAACATTTTTCTTGTTTTTACGAAACACGACGCTTAATCAAATTCCGTTGTCACTTGTGTTTGTTTTCGCTCCAGCTTGACCCCGTACGGCACATCAAGACATGTGACATTTCTACTATGGCCATTCCTTGTCGGGGCAATAATTTGTTTCCTGTTCAAGCTTTCCATTTTTATTATTTTGCTGTGGCGTATCATGTTATTTTTGCTTTGAACAAAAACAAACAGTAAAGCAGTGGGGAAAGATTCATTTTTATTAAAGGTGAAAAGAACAAAAGGCATGCTTAAGGCCTGATAGGATAATTTTCATAGAGCAGCAATAGCTCACGTTTGTATTATGTGCACAGCATTACATGGAAATGACGTTTGAATTTCATCAGAAAGTTTATAAGCGCCTTAAACTGGCAGTTGAGGATGGTGATTAACATCTAATTTAACATGTAATTTATAACTTTCGGAGAATTTAGCAATCATGTATGGCGAACAAGAAAGGAAATTGGTACCTGCTATTAAAATAGTTGTTAGGGTAGTTTTCCCTACTGACGAATAAAGTCCTTATTGTAATTATGATCCTTTTTGATTTATTTTATTGAATAAAGGACGAAATAAATAACATTATTATTTCAGGGGTCCTTAACCTCACTCTCAGACTATTTGATCTTCATCTAACAATTTTATTTTCGTTTGCACCGTAAAACTGTAATAAATTGATAACCGACATAATTTTTTTATTGACCACAACATTCGGCTCAACTAAGAGGAATTGCCCCATTCACTACAACAACACTCAGAGAATGCGCACACCCTTATTGTGAGCATTTTGAACTTGACTTGAGTGAGCTTTTGATAATTTTCTTGACTATAGTTGGTACATGTAGATTTTTATTTAAAACAAATAAAAACTCTACAAGAACTAGCATCTTTGCTTTAAAACTAGTTTTGTATTTAAATCGGAGAAACAGTATGATACGGAATTTTACATACCTACTTGTAATAATTATTTGACACACATAATTAACATGAATCATAAATTTTATCAATACTAGTGAATAATCTCTGAGATTTTAAACATTACATGGAACAACTAAAACATCTTTGAAATCCCTACTGAATCTGTTAGTGAAATAAATTTTGAATTAACTTTACCTACTACTGATAACATAACCTCAAATCAATATAAGGAAAAAGTTGTTGCTACTGTCCCTCCGTCGCCGGGAATCGAGCCCTTGGTTTTACGCACCAGTACTGTACCATTAAGCTACGAAGAGGTGGCAGCAGGAACACCTACGATAAGTAGCTAAAAGTATGCGTTGTAGAATCGTCGAACCGATGTATAATCATTATTAGTAATAATATACCTTGAGATTTTATAAGCTTAAATTGAAAGCATTGGTAAATTAACCCACTATAGATAACGTCAAATTAATGAGGTGTCCTAGAATCTTAATGATAGAGTACTGGTATATAACATTAGGGACCCGGATTCGATTCCCGGCGACGGAGTGACAACAGCAACAATTTTTCCTCATTAATTTGAGGTTATCTGTAGTGTGTAAAGTTAACTCAAAAATTAATTCACTAATGTATTGAATTTAACCCTACAAAAACTCAAAGTGTCTCGCTTAATGTTAGTTTATGTATTATTGTTATTGTATGCTGAATTGTACAAGAGAAAGTAAACAACTTTTTTGACATTTTAGGGAAAGCAATGGAGGAAGTTAAATTTAATCCTTGCCAAATACACAATGCAGATGAGAATATGTTTCGTTCAATCCTAACATGCCAGAGAAATTAAATTAAAGGGAAAAAAGCTGTAATATCAGCAGAACGGCATGAACTGGTGGCCGTTGTTCCATATATGAACCTATATGAGTGTTTTGGATCTCCTATGTATGTATTCTCCAAGAGAAACGTAAAAGCTAAATTAGAAAATGGTGCAACATCAAAAATTATTACTTCATGCTATGTATATAACTAGATACAGAAGCACAGTTCTTCCAATTGGGTACATATTATTACAATAGTTAAATTAACTTAAGAAAATTTAAATTTTAGATAAACATAACTTTACACTTGTAACTTAGACATAACAAATTTTGTTCAGCAACATGACGCTGTTACAATCAGTTGGCTGCCCCCACTCGGCTCATAAAATGCAACCGTTGGACCTTGCATTTACACGGCACCTTAAAACTTATTATTCGCAGGAAATTGAAAAACGGTTGACGATGCCAACCAGCCACTGAAGAACGGTCTCCTGTTATTAAGTTTGCCAGTTACTTGGAAAACCATATATGTACGTATGTATGTATAAGATGTGTTGCGGCTAAAGTAGCTATAAATGGGTTTCGAAAGAGCGGAGTCTTCCCATTCAATAAGTATATTTTTCGTAAACTTGAGTATATTACCCACCAAAGTGAGGAAGATATTAGCATACAAATTCAAATACCATTAGGGGTTAAAAAATACATATGTCTTTATTATCGTAAATGGTTAAGAACTTAAGTGTTGAATGACGAAATCAAGTAGGTGACTTTACTTTTCTAAAGTAGCTTTACCACTAAAAATATGTAAAGAAATTTCCGTAAAGCGACTTTAGTTTCAAGCATTTAAACATTAAAAAGGCATTTCAAAATCATGTGTAAATATTATTGCATTTATAGCAACAGTATTAGTATGCCTTTAAAGAAGAAAGTATTAAGAATTATTCCGAAATTATCAAAACGTAGTTCGATATTTTCTCTTAAAAAATTGATTGTAACGAAAGTTTTCTAAGATTTTATTCGATTTTTGACTGGTAATTTCCACCATTTTTTTATTCATCTGCTGAACACGGGAATCAGTTTTCCTTCTATCAAAGTGATGTGTCGATTGATCGCTGTCGCGAGGAATTTATATGAGGTAGTGTTAATAAAATTTGTTTTGTGATATTAGTCTGTTTATTAATTAGGTCGTTATTTTCTTGTGATTCTTTAGGGTTTGACGCTTTAATTCTGAGGTAAAATTGGTAAAAAAATTTGATACAATCAATGATAAAATTGAAACTGCAAGTTCTATTACAATATTGTTTATAATCTACTCATTTTTGAATACTTTTTTTGAAGAATATTGAGATTCGTGATTACCTAAATAGCTTTAAAAGTACATGAAAGTCTTTTTTGTGGTTAAATTGGGTTTTTATTATTATTTTATTCGTTTTAGTGCAAAAAATATTAAAAAAATCAATATGCTAATGCAATAAGTACTTTTTCTATACCGTTTTCTACTTTATTTCATTCCCTGAAATTAATATTAATTTTACATTTAATCATAATATTCAAATAAGTATTTATGAAGAAAATTATAATCCTTCAAGATTAAATAAAATTAAACGTCGAAAAATTATTAGAACTGCTAAAGATGAAAAAGACTTTAAAAATAATGTTGCCAAAGAAATAGTGAATATCAACATATATTTCGTGAAAAACGTCAACGATACGAGTAAGTACCTGAAATAATGTTAGTCAACCAGTGATAACATCAAATTAGCAAATGAGTAAGATATATATATATATATATACGAATACGTGAGTATAATTCTTTATTATTTTTGCATCTTTCAATGCTAATATAATTAATTTTCAGTCACGACGTTCTGGTCCTTACTATTTCAAGATTCAAGGACAAGGTTATTATCAAATGAACACAAGTCTGTACCCACAAATACATCATTCTCCATGGTTTCGTCAATTACTTTTTGGTGATACAAATGAAGCAGTAAGTAATCGTTTCAGCAGTAATTCAGATCTTGATGTTGATATTCTACGAGATATTCATGAAATTATGCGTGATCATAATATGCTTGCACAAAGTTATCAAATGATGCATGAAAAAGTAAAGAGACAAGAAGAGTTGACAAGATAATGATATCCGTAATATATCACAAGTTGAATTACTAATTATACTCAAATCTGGTATTGATGGCAGAAGATTTAATTTATAGCAACATAAGGCTCAAGCTCAATCCCGAATGCGCAAAACGTGCGGTGTTGATTGCTAGTTGTATAAAAAAAACTGGACTGCAATATCAAAGAGAAATAAGAAAAAAATAATTTAAGTACAGCAGTTTGGGCCTACAAGAAAATGTTTGTGTTCCATTCCCACCAGCTGATGCTGTCTTTAGAAATCGTAGGAATGGACCATTGTGGTGGGTAGGGAGGGAATGATGAGACGTACAAGATGAAAAAAGTTGGAGAATGAAAGCCCAAATGTGGGATATTATACCCCCGCGTCTGTCTTCAGAGTTCAAGGAAAACACATAAAAACTTTAACCGAGACAATAAGAATATACTCGTATAACGAACATTCACTAGTTAGCTTAATGACTGCTAATAGAACACCACTGTATTTTAACTTACGCTTCCTTACAGACATTCACAGTAACATATATATCTATGGCCGTGTAGACATATACAGTATGTCTGATCAGTACTCCGGAAAAATTAAGGGAGAAGAAAGTACATGGAAATCAAATAGAATTAGCCACCTCGCACCATTCAGTGATATAAATATATAAACATGAGGGTAATGACCTTACCAAAAGACCCAATGTCGCCTATACATTATCATTGCACCACCAGTATGACCACCGTGTTCGCACATTCTGCGTACCAATACATTGTGTTCTATTTAATATTTTCACACTTAACTTATTTTTGCATTTTGTGTTAATAGCAGTGATTTTGTCAAACGAATAGTATAACTACTACTACTAATCGTCACACGCGCAATTGCCTGTCTGTGTACCAGCTGTTGCGAAGGTCACGAGTAAGTATGAGTGTTTTGCCATTTGGTACTTAAGATAAAGAAGGGCAATAAGATAAAGTATATAAAAAAATTAACTGGGGTACTTTTTGTGCATACTTCCTACACCCCTACGTTGTGACGCTACCACAAGATGCACTTTATACTGCCTCCACATATTACCTACCTTTCAAATATTTGGGAGTACAGATCAGACATAGTGTATGTATTTTATCAATGTTTTTATTTTTATAGTGTATGTATTTTATCAATGTTTTTATTTTTACGTACATATATAATAGACATACGTTAAAGGAACATAATTCATAGTAGAATATTAAGAGCCGTGTCACATGGAGCATATGATCAGGACGGATTGTTAGGACGTATAAGCAAGAACCGTATGTTATGAGTAATTTCACATGAGGTACGCATGATCAGTGCTGTGTCGTATGACCATACGACATGTAAGTATGTGAAAGTAATCCGTATGCGTATGAACAATGCTGATGATACGCTCCATGTAAAACGGCTCTAATTTGAAAAAGCGGCACGAAGAGAACGAGGTAAATAAATAGATTCATACATTCATTAGAGGAATTACATTTGTATTTCAAGGAACTCTGATTTGCAGCTTTTGTTGTACGTTTTACATTTCTACCTCATTGTTTGTTATTTGCACTTGAAAAATATAAAATTTGAATAAGCAAATTTAAAATTCATCACAACATCAACAAGATTTGCGTTTTTCACAGAAACAAAAGCATACGAGCATTTGTTTGCTTTTCATTCCATGTTCCACGTTCTTTACCAAATAAACACTTTTTTGTTAAATCGTTTGCTAATACAAGAAATAGCCCCATTGTCACAAATGATGAAAAAAGTAACTGCTGTATACAGAAGTTAACGAACACAAAATCGATCTCAAAATAAGTACAATGACAGTATAGGAACCTAATTAAAGGAAATATTAAAAATGAAAGACAGGGTGTATTTTGGCAAAATTCCTAAGGGATGTGGCTACACTAGAATTAAAAAAAGTTTATTCTTTATTCCTCATAAAATTGTCTAAAAAATGGCACTGATTAGAAGTCTCTAAGTGCTTTTGTAGTGTTCAAAATTGAAAGACTCGTTTTTATTACTTAAATATCTCGGGAACAAAAACTCATAGAAGTTTGAAATGTTTTGAATTTATTTTTAATAACAATATATAACCGTATAACTTTTTAATTTCCAATTGTATATTAATCCTAAGTTAAAAAAAATGACTCACACTAGAAGAGCCTAGAATATCCTTCTTTTTAAGAAATTGTTTGTAAAACACTTTCAAATTATGAAAGAGCAGCTAATTTACAATTAAAAATTAAAAAGTTATATGGTTTTATACGTCAGGTAAACAAAGTTGTTGTCGACAAAATTGTTATAAAATCGGTCCAAACCGATATTTTCAAAAATTCCAACAGGACATTAAATTGTAACAGTTTTTAGAATATTCTGGTTTTCGATAGAAAAATATTTACAAAAAAAATGGAGAATTTTGCAATTAAGGGAAAAAGGAATTGATCGTTTATTATTCGTAAAGTTAATAACCGACCTTTCTAAAATTTGGAGCACATTCATATATTGTTAAAAACAACAATTTCTGAAAATTTCATGCTTCTACGTGTTTTTCTTCCCGAAATATTTATATACATGAAAAGAAAAATTAATTCTGTTTACTTTGAACACGATTTGTTAATAAACAAAGGCACTTAGCCACTTCCAACCGCAAACGTTTTTATACTATTATATGGGGAATAAAAAACTTGTAAGATACATATAGCGAAAAATGTACTGGAGGGGAATTATTTCGAAGAAAGTAAAAAAATCTTTTTTTTCACTAATATTTAAATTAAGGGAGGTTATTCCAATATTTCAGAATCGATATATTTTTTTTTTACTATTTTAGATGGAAAAAGAGTCGCGTTGACTGAGCTACTAGTCATTGTTTTTTTGTATTCGTAAAATAATAAATATACTGTTTTAAATACTGTTATAATCATATTCTTGCAATTTACGTCATTCTTAAACTGTGAACTGCATTCCAACTTTCGTCCTTCTAGAAAAATTCCAAAATGTTGTATTTGAGATTAAATTTTTGGCTAATTACATATCTACAGTCCTTATTAAAAAAAAATAATGAGTAAGTAGTAAATTGTTAATAAAATATTTCTAGTCAAAAATGATAAGACACTCAGATTTCAGTGCAAGTAATTGAGAACAAATCTTAATTGTTTTCGTTTTCTTTTCAACTAAAAGTCGGAAAACCAGGACCATTGTTTGCACACATCTTAAAGCAAACGTAGGTGAGAGCGCGATCAGCTAGAAGGAGATAATATTATCCTAGTTGCTTCCTTACGAGAACGTTGGTATCATATTGCTCGTAGAGTTAATGCACATTGTTTTACGACATGTACTCTGCACACTGGTTGAAATTGGAAAGTAGGTGGTTATGGCTTGGATGCTAATGCTCTAGGTCGCATATTAGTAGGTCTGAACACTTATAACTACCGCGCTATGCATCTGTGTATGTATCTCACGTTTCTCCCTGAATTAATGGCTGCTGTCATATTGTTGATAAGGATTAATGCACATAGATTATTGGATAAGACTATAATATATACTACTTTTAAATTTATACAACCCGTTCATTCGGATTCAAAATGCGTCTTATCTTTGTTGCGACTGTCCGTCTGTAGAACGCTGTCTAGTTATTTTAATTTTAAATATTGTTCATATATATTTTTATATATTGGAGCCCGGTGTTGTACGGGTGCAAAACATGGACAGTGGTGGAGAAGAAAAGGTTAGAAGCGTTCGAAATGTGATGTTATAGGCGGATGATGAGGATAACGTGGGTAGAAAAGGTTAGAAATGAAGTAGGCGAGATAGGTTGGTAGGACACCTTCTCAGGCATGAAAGTCTAGTCAGAGACATATTAGAGGCAGAAACAGGAGTTAGGAGGGGTAGAGGTAGACCTAGATTAGATTACT
>NW_020438947.1:176485-183508 GCF_000699045.2 Agrilus planipennis
ATATATATATATATATATACGAATACGTGAGTATAATTCTTTATTATTTTTGCATCTTTCAATGCTAATATAATTAATTTTCAGTCACGACGTTCTGGTCCTTACTATTTCAAGATTCAAGGACAAGGTTATTATCAAATGAACACAAGTCTGTACCCACAAATACATCATTCTCCATGGTTTCGTCAATTACTTTTTGGTGATACAAATGAAGCAGTAAGTAATCGTTTCAGCAGTAATTCAGATCTTGATGTTGATATTCTACGAGATATTCATGAAATTATGCGTGATCATAATATGCTTGCACAAAGTTATCAAATGATGCATGAAAAAGTAAAGAGACAAGAAGAGTTGACAAGATAATGATATCCGTAATATATCACAAGTTGAATTACTAATTATACTCAAATCTGGTATTGATGGCAGAAGATTTAATTTATAGCAACATAAGGCTCAAGCTCAATCCCGAATGCGCAAAACGTGCGGTGTTGATTGCTAGTTGTATAAAAAAAACTGGACTGCAATATCAAAGAGAAATAAGAAAAAAATAATTTAAGTACAGCAGTTTGGGCCTACAAGAAAATGTTTGTGTTCCATTCCCACCAGCTGATGCTGTCTTTAGAAATCGTAGGAATGGACCATTGTGGTGGGTAGGGAGGGAATGATGAGACGTACAAGATGAAAAAAGTTGGAGAATGAAAGCCCAAATGTGGGATATTATACCCCCGCGTCTGTCTTCAGAGTTCAAGGAAAACACATAAAAACTTTAACCGAGACAATAAGAATATACTCGTATAACGAACATTCACTAGTTAGCTTAATGACTGCTAATAGAACACCACTGTATTTTAACTTACGCTTCCTTACAGACATTCACAGTAACATATATATCTATGGCCGTGTAGACATATACAGTATGTCTGATCAGTACTCCGGAAAAATTAAGGGAGAAGAAAGTACATGGAAATCAAATAGAATTAGCCACCTCGCACCATTCAGTGATATAAATATATAAACATGAGGGTAATGACCTTACCAAAAGACCCAATGTCGCCTATACATTATCATTGCACCACCAGTATGACCACCGTGTTCGCACATTCTGCGTACCAATACATTGTGTTCTATTTAATATTTTCACACTTAACTTATTTTTGCATTTTGTGTTAATAGCAGTGATTTTGTCAAACGAATAGTATAACTACTACTACTAATCGTCACACGCGCAATTGCCTGTCTGTGTACCAGCTGTTGCGAAGGTCACGAGTAAGTATGAGTGTTTTGCCATTTGGTACTTAAGATAAAGAAGGGCAATAAGATAAAGTATATAAAAAAATTAACTGGGGTACTTTTTGTGCATACTTCCTACACCCCTACGTTGTGACGCTACCACAAGATGCACTTTATACTGCCTCCACATATTACCTACCTTTCAAATATTTGGGAGTACAGATCAGACATAGTGTATGTATTTTATCAATGTTTTTATTTTTATAGTGTATGTATTTTATCAATGTTTTTATTTTTACGTACATATATAATAGACATACGTTAAAGGAACATAATTCATAGTAGAATATTAAGAGCCGTGTCACATGGAGCATATGATCAGGACGGATTGTTAGGACGTATAAGCAAGAACCGTATGTTATGAGTAATTTCACATGAGGTACGCATGATCAGTGCTGTGTCGTATGACCATACGACATGTAAGTATGTGAAAGTAATCCGTATGCGTATGAACAATGCTGATGATACGCTCCATGTAAAACGGCTCTAATTTGAAAAAGCGGCACGAAGAGAACGAGGTAAATAAATAGATTCATACATTCATTAGAGGAATTACATTTGTATTTCAAGGAACTCTGATTTGCAGCTTTTGTTGTACGTTTTACATTTCTACCTCATTGTTTGTTATTTGCACTTGAAAAATATAAAATTTGAATAAGCAAATTTAAAATTCATCACAACATCAACAAGATTTGCGTTTTTCACAGAAACAAAAGCATACGAGCATTTGTTTGCTTTTCATTCCATGTTCCACGTTCTTTACCAAATAAACACTTTTTTGTTAAATCGTTTGCTAATACAAGAAATAGCCCCATTGTCACAAATGATGAAAAAAGTAACTGCTGTATACAGAAGTTAACGAACACAAAATCGATCTCAAAATAAGTACAATGACAGTATAGGAACCTAATTAAAGGAAATATTAAAAATGAAAGACAGGGTGTATTTTGGCAAAATTCCTAAGGGATGTGGCTACACTAGAATTAAAAAAAGTTTATTCTTTATTCCTCATAAAATTGTCTAAAAAATGGCACTGATTAGAAGTCTCTAAGTGCTTTTGTAGTGTTCAAAATTGAAAGACTCGTTTTTATTACTTAAATATCTCGGGAACAAAAACTCATAGAAGTTTGAAATGTTTTGAATTTATTTTTAATAACAATATATAACCGTATAACTTTTTAATTTCCAATTGTATATTAATCCTAAGTTAAAAAAAATGACTCACACTAGAAGAGCCTAGAATATCCTTCTTTTTAAGAAATTGTTTGTAAAACACTTTCAAATTATGAAAGAGCAGCTAATTTACAATTAAAAATTAAAAAGTTATATGGTTTTATACGTCAGGTAAACAAAGTTGTTGTCGACAAAATTGTTATAAAATCGGTCCAAACCGATATTTTCAAAAATTCCAACAGGACATTAAATTGTAACAGTTTTTAGAATATTCTGGTTTTCGATAGAAAAATATTTACAAAAAAAATGGAGAATTTTGCAATTAAGGGAAAAAGGAATTGATCGTTTATTATTCGTAAAGTTAATAACCGACCTTTCTAAAATTTGGAGCACATTCATATATTGTTAAAAACAACAATTTCTGAAAATTTCATGCTTCTACGTGTTTTTCTTCCCGAAATATTTATATACATGAAAAGAAAAATTAATTCTGTTTACTTTGAACACGATTTGTTAATAAACAAAGGCACTTAGCCACTTCCAACCGCAAACGTTTTTATACTATTATATGGGGAATAAAAAACTTGTAAGATACATATAGCGAAAAATGTACTGGAGGGGAATTATTTCGAAGAAAGTAAAAAAATCTTTTTTTTCACTAATATTTAAATTAAGGGAGGTTATTCCAATATTTCAGAATCGATATATTTTTTTTTTACTATTTTAGATGGAAAAAGAGTCGCGTTGACTGAGCTACTAGTCATTGTTTTTTTGTATTCGTAAAATAATAAATATACTGTTTTAAATACTGTTATAATCATATTCTTGCAATTTACGTCATTCTTAAACTGTGAACTGCATTCCAACTTTCGTCCTTCTAGAAAAATTCCAAAATGTTGTATTTGAGATTAAATTTTTGGCTAATTACATATCTACAGTCCTTATTAAAAAAAAATAATGAGTAAGTAGTAAATTGTTAATAAAATATTTCTAGTCAAAAATGATAAGACACTCAGATTTCAGTGCAAGTAATTGAGAACAAATCTTAATTGTTTTCGTTTTCTTTTCAACTAAAAGTCGGAAAACCAGGACCATTGTTTGCACACATCTTAAAGCAAACGTAGGTGAGAGCGCGATCAGCTAGAAGGAGATAATATTATCCTAGTTGCTTCCTTACGAGAACGTTGGTATCATATTGCTCGTAGAGTTAATGCACATTGTTTTACGACATGTACTCTGCACACTGGTTGAAATTGGAAAGTAGGTGGTTATGGCTTGGATGCTAATGCTCTAGGTCGCATATTAGTAGGTCTGAACACTTATAACTACCGCGCTATGCATCTGTGTATGTATCTCACGTTTCTCCCTGAATTAATGGCTGCTGTCATATTGTTGATAAGGATTAATGCACATAGATTATTGGATAAGACTATAATATATACTACTTTTAAATTTATACAACCCGTTCATTCGGATTCAAAATGCGTCTTATCTTTGTTGCGACTGTCCGTCTGTAGAACGCTGTCTAGTTATTTTAATTTTAAATATTGTTCATATATATTTTTATATATTGGAGCCCGGTGTTGTACGGGTGCAAAACATGGACAGTGGTGGAGAAGAAAAGGTTAGAAGCGTTCGAAATGTGATGTTATAGGCGGATGATGAGGATAACGTGGGTAGAAAAGGTTAGAAATGAAGAGTTATTAGAAAGAATAGGAGAACAGAGGACTCTATGGATGTCAAAAAAAAAGATAGATTGATAGGATACCTTCTCAGGCATGAAGGTCTAGTCAGAGACATATTAGAGGCAGAAACAGGAGTTAGGAGGAATAGAGATAGACCTAGTGTGGGTTGTTCTAGTTTTAGGGAAATGCGAAGATTAGCTCAGCATAGGAAAGAGTGGAGGTACGTGTCCAACCAGTCTTAGGACTGACGACCTAATGATGATGATGATACTTTTATTGCAAAATTCGATTAATATGATGCCGTCCTTTGGTGGTTGCATGTATCAGAATAACCGTATCTTCTGTTCTCAATTCGTTACTACTGTATAGATACATACATATAATGTTTATAACGAATGAACATCACTGCACTAAATTAATGGAAATTAATATTCTCCCTTTCTTCTGTAAACGAGCAAAACAAATTATAAACGTGCTGGATATTAAATGTTGGCTGAAAATGCTATATAAATATGTCATTTATACTTACATACACTCTCCAGCACGCCTTCCACACATGCATTAATTCGGCGCCGCGCCGACTTCAAGATGTTTTTTAATAATTCTCATTCCTCCTTTAGATCATCCTTTCATATACGCCAGTTTATTCATTTTAATATTTCAAATAACCTTAAAATTCAGATATTTTTCGCTTAATAGTTGAATTTTTATTGTTGGATGCATGAATATACTTATTTACTTCGCCGAATTTAAAATAAACACATGATTGAAAAAAAAACATGAATAATCACCTACATAAGATAAATCATTGGTTGGAGACCAACAGACTGTCTTTAAATGTTTCAAAGACAGTCTATGACTTTTGGCGCGTAACAAGACAGTGTTCCTGAACATCTAAATGTATATTCAATGGTCAGGTTGCAAAAAAGTGTATAAAACCAAATAATCATCGATAGACAAATAATATGGAAACTGCATATCCAATCTGTTAAGAAAAGAACGAGATATTTACTTTAGATATTTAATAAGCTAAGCAAAATTATAAACCTCAAGCATTTATTACTGATATATCATGCTCTATTCCAAAGTATAATTAACTATGATATTTTGGCTTTGAGTGGAACATACTCGTATATCAACACAATCATTGATTGCGTAGTGTGCAGCAAAACATATAAAAACAATGATCAAGATTGGCTTCTGTGCAAAATTTGTTCTGGTTGGGCTCATGAATTCTGTGGTGTGTATGTGAATTTCTTTTGCAAATATGTTTCAAATTTTAAACAAATAACATAATATTCTAAAGTTCGTAAAAAGTCTAAATCGTAAACTTAATCAAATAAATAGTTAAGATTTTAAAACTTGAATATTGTGCAATATTTTTTATTTAAGTTCTTAAAGATCTTACGGTGTTGTTTTTGATAGAAGCTATTTTTATTTTGCTTATTTTTCGAGATTGTTGTTATCCGCCTCTAATAAATAGGTATGACTGAATAGTATGTTAAGAATAAAGTCTTTGTTAGAATAACTCAAAATGACTGATGGAAAAAAAATCTTAATAATTATTATTTTGCAAAATTTTCACAATTACACTTTATAGTACAAACTGGTTCTTTCATTACCTTTGGTGGCTCTTCCAATACGAAAATGAAAGAGCCAAAAAACATATTCTTTTAAAATGAATGTTTCATTGATTTTGTTATTGTGTTGGAGCTTTTTCCTATGAATTTACTTGAATAAATAAATAATTTGAAAAAAATCTTCATTTCTTTCATGAAAACTATTCTTTTCCTCCGTTTAGTATACTGGCTCCTTCATGACACTTCTCCACCCAAGTGAATGTACAAGGAATTCTAAAAAAAAACTGATATGAAATGTCAGCCGTCATAAGAAAATAGGGCATGCACATATAGAAAACAAAGAAATAGCAAACTATGACAACATAGATGACAAATAAAAATGAATAGAAAAGAATCAATGAATTAGACTTGTGTGGTTCAGGAACGAACTAGTTCGGCAGAACGATCCCATGTGTGAACTACAAGAACTATTTCGCAGATAAACAAGAAATCAGTTCGTTGGTTCAATTATTTACCACGCAGTGAAGATGGCGGAAGAGACTCATGATTGCTCATGATCAGTGAAATAAACGGCAAACAACCACCTAACCTTAAACAACAGAAATTTATCAGCAGTTTTGGTTGTTTTTTGAAATGTATTTTGACCATTTGGGAATCCTGGAACAGCAATAAATTTTAACGAAAATTTGATGTGATGTAAATCAATATCCGATTATTATTATTTAATTATTTTATTATTATTATTATCTCTCAGTCTTCTCTGTTTTCACTGATTAACTTCGAGCACATGAAGATGGGTTGATGTCAAAGAATCTCATCCACATCTTTTGGGATACAATGTGGAAACTAATTTTCTGTTTTTAAATTTTGTAGAGCTAACAGTACTTCTTCCCTTGAAATACGATCGATGATTATTAAAAACTCCGCTTCTAATTTAATCTATTATGCTATCTGAAAAGTGTAAAGAAATCGGCGTACTATTCCGCATGTATCGAGGATTACTGATTTCTGTAGACTTATGTACGTAAATTTATGCAATTTGAACTCAGCTAGGCCAGCATGTAATGTTTTAGGTGTAACGCCTATTGATGATATTATTGGAATAATATGCTCTGAGTCCATATTTCGTTTATTTCATTAACCAAAGGAATATATTTTTGAATTTTTTCAATATGTTTTTGCTCAAGATTTTCAGTGTTTGGTATCAAGTAGGTAGGTTGTTTTAGTTTCTTTGATGGTCAGTGTCATGCCAGGTTTGTTATGATTTAATTATTTTATTACTACCATTTAATACG
>NW_020438947.1:188833-196317 GCF_000699045.2 Agrilus planipennis
AATCATTACTTATTCGTTATAAAAGTATAGAGATCGCCAAAGAAGTTTCACTTCTTTCACGTGTTGTTTTATTTTTTTTTTATAACATAATTTTTGATTTTAATTGCACTGAAAAAAATGAATTTGACAACAAAATAAAATATGTTACATAGATTTTATTTCAAAAAAGAAATATTTACTTAAGTAAACTAAAGTACTTAATAATTTCAAAAATTGTTTTACCTACGTTTATAAACAGCGATAGTTTCCTTAAGAAGCAACAATTTGTAGGCGTATCTACTATTTATAACAAACAAAAAAAAATTACTAATTCACTTTGTTCTGGTAACAAATAAGTTTGTTGAAAGAAAGAACGCTATAATAATATTTCTAAGCGCTTGCGTGATGCACATTACACATCGTTTCAAATTCATTTCGTTTTTGGTTTTAATAGGAAATAGATGCATCAGATAGAAGTAGTGAGCAAAAAATCGAAGTGGCTAATCTGTTGAAGGAATGGAATTTGGAACTTCTGATTCAGCAGTTTGAGGGTAACATTTTTACAGAATATCAAAAGTATTAGCGGTTTAGATGGTACGTTAATTAAGCAGTTTTTACATATTGAAATTACAGTTTCTTCTGAATTATATATTAAAACATTGTTTAGATTGTGAATATATTACCTGGTTAGAAAATAGTACCGACCCATGACCAGAAACAGAAGAAAAATGGAGAAAAACTTACTTGTTACGTTAGGGTCGGTTAATAGAAGATGATTGTACAATAATGGAATATATTGAAAAATTTTCTCCCTGAAGCAACCACTAGGTTATACACTGGTTTTTTAATAAAAAGGTTTCTATAATCTCTGTACAAAGTGGGATAAACATTGATGTATGTATAAGTGGTGTGGAAGCATTTATGAAAGTGTTTTACTTTCACTGAATTTTTGTATTCTAGCAATCGATAATGGCTATTTGTTGTCCACTGCTGATGGGAAGTTATTTGTCTCACTTTACACTAGTATCAAATAAACATGTTTAATCACTTATTTTTAAGTTTTTTTTTTAATTTTTATTTTTTCCGTTTGTTTTGTTCTATATAATATCAATTGAAATAAGAAGTACGTTAAATGAACTTATTTTATTACTTAATTGTAAGGTTGCCTAATCAGTTTGTTCCTATAACAAAATTATTGTTTTTACTAAATAACATTATTTGTTCATCCAACAATTGAAGATAGTATCACTGACAAATACAAGATATTACAGCATATACGCTTGTTGTAAAAACTGCTACAGTATGTAGAAAAAAGTGACAAACACTTGTTGTGGAAACTATATTATATGTTGTACAAACAACTGGAGTTAGTTTCTGCAAGTAAAAAGGGATTGATGTAGTAACTTATAATTTTGTTATTCGAACAATTACTTTTACAACATTTATATTTATTTGTGGGAACAATAAGATGTGTTGAGGCTATAGCTACTAACATTTTTGTTTGCGGTAACTTTTTTCAGTGTGTAGCAAGTGTATTAAAAATAAGAAAAAACAGTTGGCTGACATATATTTTTAGTATATTACACGTGGCGGATATTCCAAACGGAGCATTTTTGTCGGACTCTTCTTTTGTATTTGTAATTTATTACAATACAGTTGGGGCTGAAAATAAAGTGTAGGTAGATAATAACAACACAATTTTACCTTTATGTTGAAATGTTTGCGGCTGTTCACTTGAAGACGACGTGTTGCCAAGAATTTCCGTAGATAAAAAAAATGTCAGACCCGTTAATATGAACTCACATACAAGGTGCCAGTTTGTAGGTAATCATAAATAATCGCGATATGGTGGAAGCAGCGGACACCTTATAAGCATATTACTAAGCAATTTGTGTCTAATTAATTTTAGTTTGAAATACAATATTAAAATTGAAATTGACTATATTGTCTACAGCACCAAAGTAGGCACATATTCAAAGCGTGTAGGTACCAAGGTGTCTACTATAATCAGGAAAAAACTGCTTTGTAATCTAAAGCCACAATCTTATAGATAATTAATTACGAAGCTTACCTTCGACCTCAAATAGACGTGAATAAAAAACGAAAGATAGTTATTTTTTTTTAAATGACAGTGTAGGAATTCAACAATTTCAGTAACAAACTAAGAAATAGCCATTATTTCCTCAATATCCACTTAGTCTCAATATATACAGTCGATGTTTCAGCCAATCGAAATGTAGATATGAACTTCTTTAAGATTCCGAAATATAACATTGAACGAAATAAGCATGATGATTTAAGCTTCTCGTATATTCTATCAACTTATCCAGTTCTATACTTCTGATGAGTTTTTGATGGTAAACTGCCACAACAGCGCTCGCAGTAGTTGTCGGTAACTAATAAATATAACTGTAAAAGTATGCTTTGTAATCTAAAGCTACAATTTGATAACGTAAATAAATTACAAAACAGTTTATCTTCGAATTGAAATAGGTGTAATAAAATTGAGGGAAATTACGGTAGGGTGATTATGAAAAAANGTAGTGTGCAGCAAAACATATAAAAACAATGATCAAGATTGGCTTCTGTGCAAAATTTGTTCTGGTTGGGCTCATGAATTCTGTGGTGTGTATGTGAATTTCTTTTGCAAATATGTTTCAAATTTTAAACAAATAACATAATATTCTAAAGTTCGTAAAAAGTCTAAATCGTAAACTTAATCAAATAAATAGTTAAGATTTTAAAACTTGAATATTGTGCAATATTTTTTATTTAAGTTCTTAAAGATCTTACGGTGTTGTTTTTGATAGAAGCTATTTTTATTTTGCTTATTTTTCGAGATTGTTGTTATCCGCCTCTAATAAATAGGTATGACTGAATAGTATGTTAAGAATAAAGTCTTTGTTAGAATAACTCAAAATGACTGATGGAAAAAAAATCTTAATAATTATTATTTTGCAAAATTTTCACAATTACACTTTATAGTACAAACTGGTTCTTTCATTACCTTTGGTGGCTCTTCCAATACGAAAATGAAAGAGCCAAAAAACATATTCTTTTAAAATGAATGTTTCATTGATTTTGTTATTGTGTTGGAGCTTTTTCCTATGAATTTACTTGAATAAATAAATAATTTGAAAAAAATCTTCATTTCTTTCATGAAAACTATTCTTTTCCTCCGTTTAGTATACTGGCTCCTTCATGACACTTCTCCACCCAAGTGAATGTACAAGGAATTCTAAAAAAAAACTGATATGAAATGTCAGCCGTCATAAGAAAATAGGGCATGCACATATAGAAAACAAAGAAATAGCAAACTATGACAACATAGATGACAAATAAAAATGAATAGAAAAGAATCAATGAATTAGACTTGTGTGGTTCAGGAACGAACTAGTTCGGCAGAACGATCCCATGTGTGAACTACAAGAACTATTTCGCAGATAAACAAGAAATCAGTTCGTTGGTTCAATTATTTACCACGCAGTGAAGATGGCGGAAGAGACTCATGATTGCTCATGATCAGTGAAATAAACGGCAAACAACCACCTAACCTTAAACAACAGAAATTTATCAGCAGTTTTGGTTGTTTTTTGAAATGTATTTTGACCATTTGGGAATCCTGGAACAGCAATAAATTTTAACGAAAATTTGATGTGATGTAAATCAATATCCGATTATTATTATTTAATTATTTTATTATTATTATTATCTCTCAGTCTTCTCTGTTTTCACTGATTAACTTCGAGCACATGAAGATGGGTTGATGTCAAAGAATCTCATCCACATCTTTTGGGATACAATGTGGAAACTAATTTTCTGTTTTTAAATTTTGTAGAGCTAACAGTACTTCTTCCCTTGAAATACGATCGATGATTATTAAAAACTCCGCTTCTAATTTAATCTATTATGCTATCTGAAAAGTGTAAAGAAATCGGCGTACTATTCCGCATGTATCGAGGATTACTGATTTCTGTAGACTTATGTACGTAAATTTATGCAATTTGAACTCAGCTAGGCCAGCATGTAATGTTTTAGGTGTAACGCCTATTGATGATATTATTGGAATAATATGCTCTGAGTCCATATTTCGTTTATTTCATTAACCAAAGGAATATATTTTTGAATTTTTTCAATATGTTTTTGCTCAAGATTTTCAGTGTTTGGTATCAAGTAGGTAGGTTGTTTTAGTTTCTTTGATGGTCAGTGTCATGCCAGGTTTGTTATGATTTAATTATTTTATTACTACCATTTAATACGAACTATAAGAGCGAACTAGTTCGCGGAAGAATAATGAACTAAGATGAGCTCTCTTTTTACTGAATTAAAATGCCCAAGTCTACAATGAATTTAAGTATTAAGGATTAGTAATGCCTTCGAACTGAAATATTTCTGAAGTAATATGAAATCTTTAGAAGAAGAAAAATAAAAGCATGTAATGTTAGACATTAATAAAAAGTGAAACAAATACAGTGTCTACATAACAACCCGTAGGTAACACAAACATATCTTAGTAGGTAACCAGAAAAAACGGAATACCCAGATCACTATACCATATAATTTTATTAATACTAAAACCTCAGTAGTCTCTTCGAAAAATTAAAAACAATACTTTCTTTAAGTGGTTTCAATTCAAAAAACCTACACCATTTTATGTAAGTATTTAAGTAACTATCACTGGAGCAAAACCCTTTTAGTTCAATACCGCATACATACGCTGTGGTTAGGTAACGATTGGTACCATTTTGATCTGCTAATACATTACTTCAGCATATTCCTTAGATATAGCATATCTTCATTTTGGAATTCGTTCATCGTAATGTTTTTATACAATGTTAACGTCAATGTAAGAGATAGAACTTCGTCTCGCATAATTTACTGACTTACTTCTTGATGGGTATCGCATAATGTTCTTAAGGATATAACTCGACAAGAAATGTTTTTGTGACGTACATAAATGACAAATCTGATTTCCTAACTGCCTGTTTATAGATTGTCAATTTTCTGTTCTATATTATAGTGTAAATGTCATGTAAATGCAACACCTTTCCTATTCGGCTACCTCTAGTATTCAAGATTACAGATGGGGATAAATAGATGGTTACCTCATTGTCTATTTACTTCACTTAGCTTTTCGGGAGCCATGTCAGCTTCAGATAGCCTTCTGAAAAAGAGAGCGACATGACTCTTGAAACGTTAGACAAGCCGGAAACCAACGTACTGTCGATACCAGCCACGGAGGCCTACAGGCCAAAATGAGGAAAATTGGAGTGATTCATGAGAGTGAATACAAGGGTGCTAATTTATTTAGTGTGCATGAATATCAAATTTGAAATAAGAAAGTGTGACAAGTACAAAATGTTATTTACAAAAATCAGGTGTACATGCTTGTAGAATTTATTTAATCCAAACATAGAGATCCACTTTAAGGAAAACCTGATTTACAAATAGCTTTTTATACGATTGTTTAGTCTAATTTTTAAAAAGGAACGGCAGTAATAATATAACTTGAAAACATCATCATAAGATGTCAGCACCGGTTGGACACTTCTTCCTAAGAAGAGCCGTTCTTCTCATTTCATGAAAATTACTGTAATAATTATTTGCGAATAAAAATCTAACCTAGGCAGCAGTTCTTAACTTCTTAACTTCTGAGGAGTATTGTAGAAATGAAGACTTGTCCATATGAACCCTGTTAGTGCTAAAAGTGTACAAATATTAGTATTGGATCATAGCCATTCTTTTCCCGTGATTTGTAGAGAATAATTACCAAACGCTAATTTTGAAACTTTACAGTCAAATACAAAAAGTTGGTTGAAAAAAGGCGGTTGAAATGTACTTTTTCGTCCAAACTCTTGCAGATATGGCTTTTTACTAGATACAAAAGAATGTTACTTTTCAGAGAAACCCTAAAAATAAATTACTGATACTAAATTTGTTTAAGTGCAGGGTAATTTTCGCCCTTGCCGTATTTTAATAATTATCGAAAACCAGATCCAACGTTTCGTCTATTGTTAGATTTTATCAAGGTAGTTCTATTAATATGTAATTAATTCCAGACGTTGCGGATGTAGGCGATGTCACATGTTACATTTTGTAAATTTTAAATTAAATATTAAAACCTAAATCATCCTTGACAATACCTAAAAACAAGAGGCAAATATTCCATGCGATTTTCGATTAAATAAGGTATTTATCCTTTAATTTTGGCTCTGACAAAACGTTACATAAATTACGTTTAAATCGTCAAGTGAAGCATTCGTAGCTTTCCTTACGTTTTTGAATGTATTAAGCCTAACCCTTAAATTTAATGTTTTAACGTCGGAAATTGGATTATTTATATAAATTGTCTGGATTTACTTCTTACAATTTAATGTATAAAGGAAAAAACATAGAAATCAATTAAAAGATATTTTCTACAGAACACTAATAATGATAAACAGGTACAGCAAATTAGCAGCAATAATTCGTAACAGCCGTACGGTGCTATATTCTAATTTTTTGATAACTGTAGAGAACCTTTGCAATATGTAGTTTGTTTGAATTAATTTTGACTGCTCCTCGGTTCCATTTAAACGTTACTTGTCTAACCATTGTCATATATGCAGATTAACTAATTGGCGGCTTATTAATAGCTCACTGTAGGTTATGGTATGCATGTATGCAATTTGAACAAGTATAGAACTTGCTCTACTATTTTATTACTTTATTTTACAATACGATATCGGTTTATTATATTTTCATGAAAATAAAACTCAAGATAAATCTTTAATGTTGTCATGATACGCGAAATGTAACATTATATCCATAAACAATGCTAAGCATGCCTGGCTCAAACACGTACTGGTAATGTATGCTTGTAAGCGTGATTTACGCATGCACGCGAGTGCAGAAAAAGGAAATTCACACGGTCGACTCCAATTTACGGTCCCCTTTTTATGATAAAACATTATGTGTTGAAGTTATCTGAAATATAAGTCCTTATACAAGAAATGTTATTTATATGATCATTGCCGACAACCAAGCACGGACTACAGTGAAACTGATATCACGAATACAAAAAGGAGAAAACAACACGTGCAACCCAGTACACGTGAAAGAAGTGAAACTTCTTTGGCGATCTCTATGCCTTTATAACTAATAAGTAATGATTGGTGAAAGAAAGGGAGAGTACGAGAATTTTAAGGATTTATGTTTTCCAACATACTTTACCTTTAGTCCACCTAAGGAGTATTACTTTAATATTTTTATAATAGTGAAACGAGATATTCAGCAAAGGGTTCGAATAAATAAAAACAATATATTTTCATATTTTTTTGATTTTTCATAATTATTTTCGTAATGATTATAAAAATACCTATAGGTACCAGTACCTACGATTAATGGCACTTAGGAAGTGATGTTAACGTAGATACATGAGGTCGTCAGTCCGAAGACTGGTTGGACACGCACCTCCACGCTTTCCTATCTTGAGCTAGTCTTTGCATTTCCCTAAAACTAGAACA
>NW_020438947.1:199437-207410 GCF_000699045.2 Agrilus planipennis
GACTGGATGTTCTTCCAATAGAATCACCAATATCATCTTTTTTCACTGAAATTTTCATGGGCAATTATGAAAACAATTTACAGATAGTTCAGATAATTTTAAGAAATTAGACCCTCTAGAAAGATTTGAAATACAGTAAGTTTTATATCCTAACGAGAATCTTACAAACGATCAAATTGAAGGGGTTTTCAGTACTATATTCAGGTCTTCGTTTTCTCTTATTGTTAGTAAAAAAGAATTAATAACCCATATTGTTACCAATATGCCTGTTTACTTGTTAATATGTTAATAATAACACTAGATGCATATGTTAAACAATTTTTGAAATTTAATTGAGTTATTGCTTGAACTCTTTGAAAACGATTGTGAAATCGAAATAATTGTTAATTTTTCTAATAATTTTTGTGAAAATTAAATACCTTTTTTCTTTAATTACCAAGTAAATGTGACATTAATAAGTAAGTGCCGAGCTCGTATGAGGTGATAGAGCACCATGAAACATTAAAATTAAGTAAAAGTTTGTATGTCCAAATGCTCACCGTTTTCGAGAAAAACGTAGTTGAAAGTACATGTAAATTCAATTCCGGTCCTGATTTATAGATACGGCCTGCAACGCTGCTCAATCAGCCGGTGGTTACTAGCATGAGAGTAGTATTTACTTTGAATTTTTTTGCTCATGTATTGTTTATTTGTCAGATTAGATAAAGTATGATTCAGAGTGTTTACGTTAACAGCCAACATCTAGTAGCCGTTTATCTTTTAACGTCTAAACTTTGTGCAGTTCAATAAACTAATTCAGTAATACAACCTCAATTATATTATACTAGTGCAGGTCAGTTATTGAAAAACAGTTGTTAGAATAATGTGACATGATACGTATTTATGCATTTGAACTTGATTTCAAAGAAGACAATCCCTCAAAACAGTATTTGTGAGAAAACAGAAAGCGTTGGCTCCTCTAGGTGTAAAGGAACAATTGCTGCATACTTGTCACTTGCAGCGAGTCAAGTCTTTCCTGAAGCTGACTTTCAACCGCTAGTGCATGTGTGTGTTGGTATTGAAAGAAAAATACTGCACACCCTAGTATATAATAATAGGATGCTATTTACAGTTTGCTTCACGTGAGAAGAAATCTTGAACAATTAGTGAATTATTGGTGTGACGCGAATTCGTATACCTTTTGCGATTTCAAGAACTTAAGGACTTTTTTGGTAAGTTTACTTACAATCACCAACAAAAAGGTAACGCATCTTGGCAATACGTCAATGGTGTAGAAATTTGCCTTAATAATATTGCAATTATTCTGATGATGCTCATTTACCGATTAATATTTACGTAACTTATATTTTTCCTTTCTTTTGTGCTCTTACGTTCTTGCGTAGTGCTGCCTGTAATGTACTTATTTAATTTATTTAGTTTCAACGTTATGTATAGGTAGTACTAAATTGTTTATGTTTATTTTTCATCTTAGACGTTCGGTAAATTTGGCAATGTTTACGTTTCCATCCATGTAGTTGCAGGCTTTTGATTGTATTACGCTATTCAATACTTTTAGGCACTTATTTTGCAAATTCACACACAGGACCGGATTCGGATTATAAATTATTGTTAACAGGAGTTAAGAGGAATATAGGTAGACCTAGATTAGATTACTGTTCACAAATAGCTAAGGATGTGGGATGTTCTAGTTTTAGGTAAATGCGATAATAATCTCAGAACAGGAAAGAGTACAGGTGGGTGTTCAACCAGTCTTACGACTGACGACCTTGCGATGATTATACATGTGTGTGTGTGTATTTATTGGTGTTGTGTATAATTAATTTTTTCTAATGGAAGGATAGGGCTATTGGCAAACCACCCATAAAGAAAAGATAACGGCACTCTGGCAATACATTAATGGCGGTGTAGAAATTTACCTTAAAATTAATAAGATTATAATTACCTATACAGAGGATATTAATTAACCAACTTTAATGTTTAAGTAACGTTAACTTAATTTTTTTGTACTGTACTTCATCTCATGTTGAAGTGTAGTTTAAGCTGTTATTTAATGAAGTATATTCTCAGTTTGTCATATAGAATGCTGAAAACTTTTACTTGCCATCAAATAAAGGTACCGTTATATATTGTTTAATATTGGCTATTTACGGTTATAATAACGCCTAAAACGTTATTGAAATACGATAAACGTAATTTATTATAGGCCACAATTCTGAAAGCAGAATTTAATTAAAGTTACACAAGTTTATGTTTCCGTTATTTCTGTTAAATGCGTGGAAGAAATGTAGTTGTGGTAAGTTTATTTTGGGTTTTGGTGTTTGCAGTTTCACTTGACCCTACCACCATTTGTAAAACATAAGCTAAAGTGTTCACAGTGGCGGACGGCAGTGGTCGAAATCGTTACCAGAGCGTAACGATTTTCACAAGGGCGTTAACTTATCGATTCGTTCCGGACAATTTGTACAGAGAACGCGGGAAATGTACACCCGTAGCGTATATAGAGTCGATTCACCACCCCGGGTTGATGTTGGCAGTGACGGTGGGCAGTACGAGCCGTGCCAGGTTCCTACACGACAAACGGGAGCTTTAAGGGTAGAGGGTGGCCAGGAGGCATAACAGACGATACTTGGTACGGGTTAATCGAAATTAAACATTCTGCGAAACGGGAAAAATAACTTTTTCAAACGACTATAAAAGCAGTATCAGGGAAGGTTTTTACTGTTGCCTGGTAAACATTCAAAAATAACTTTTATGCCATTTTAACTATAGAGATGATAATTTGTGATAGCGATTTAACTTTTCAAATAACTTTAATGGTCTGCGGTTAAAATCGTAACAAACAACGAAATTACTTAGCATTATATCTAGTAAATGACTTGATAATTATGGCATAAATCTTATTAGTAACAACATGTCTAATAATGGTATTTTAAGTAATCCATAAAAATAATAAGGATATGGTTCTTTTAAGATAAGAAAAAATTATCAACTTTGAACTGTCTCAAATTTTTTAAACGGTACCTAGTTAAGCACGTAGCGAAAGCAATGACTGCAAATCTTAAGCATTACTAAAAGCTCACAGATGAATTTCTCTCAAAAAGCTCTTATACTATGAATACAAATCGTTATAAAAAAGCTTAAATTATAAATGTTTACCCTTCAATCTACTTTTTGTCAGCATAATAAATGCGATTCAAAAAGGTTAACATTAGATTTTCGCCAAAAATGTAGTAAGTAACGAAGTATTCAGTTAATTTTACTTTCAAGTTTTAGACTTTCGTCTTCTGACGGAAAGGAAGGCGGAATAATTAAACTGATTACCAACAAAGTAAATTTCTATCGATTATGAAGGAGAAAACTTGCCTTGAAAGCAGAATTGGATACGTTAGTAAAAAGGGAATTATTTGAAAATTGTAAAAGAACGGCTAAAGGTTAGTAGATTAAAATACCACTCAAAATATTCGTGATAAGAAATAATACTAAGAATTACAGTTTAGTCATAACTCACAACAGATACTTATCACAAAAGTGTAATTAATATAAGGAACGATAACTGCAGACTTCATGCACTTTGTAAGCGAAGTTAAAATGCTAAAAGGGACTATAGGAAAATAAAAGTCATACAATTATAGTTGAGGCGTTCAATATTGACATAGTCTGCAATAAAACTGTCGCATTAGCTTCCTTTTTTCAATTTACTTGGTTGGTTATAAGAAATGGGAATTCTTTAGAATTCGACAGAATACCTCTAGATATATACCCAACGACTCTAATCATTGTGTTCAACATAAAATGGCTAGTTTTAACTTCCTTGTACACAGATTACTTAGCTTCCCTCTTAGTAAAAATAGATATAATAAGGAACTCTGTACAATTAAGAAAATTGCAAAAGACAATGGTTACAATTGTAACATTATTGATAAATTAATTAATAAGATAAAATTTAGGANTTGACAGAATACTAGGTTAAAATATTAGTCAAACAAAAACTAACATTCTCTCCAAACACTTATATTATTATTATATTCAGTTATTATAAATCGATGAATGAACTACTAAAAACAAATGAAAGAAGCAGTTGATGATTGTGAAGATGTAAATAACTTAGTGGGCGATTTACATTTATTATTTACTTACCTAAAAAAGGCAGGAAATCTCCAACCTTTTTAATAATTTTAATAATAATTATTTTTGAAGTGAAACTTCTTTGGGCTCGATGAGAGTAAAATCTCAAGGCCATGAAACGACACGTTTTGCAACGATTCGTCTCGCGAAGCGATATGCTATGAGATTATAAAAGCGCGCATGCGCATATAGGTCTCTCTCTTTTTTTCACCAATTACTTATCCGTTATAAAAGTATAGAGATCGCCAAAGAAGTTTCACTTCTTTCACGTGTTGTTTTATTTTTTTTTTATAACATAATTTTTGATTTTAATTGCACTGAAAAAAATGAATTGGTCAACAAAATAAAATATGTTACATAGATTTTATTTCAAAAAAGAAATATTTACTTAAGTAAACTAAAGTACTTAATAATTTCAAAAATTGTTTTACCTACGTTTATAAACAGCGATAGTTTCCTTAAGAAGCAACAATTTGTAGGCGTATCTACTATTTATAACAAACAAAAAAAAATTACTAATTCACTTTGTTCTGGTAACAAATAAGTTTGTTGAAAGAAAGAACGCTATAATAATATTTCTAAGCGCTTGCGTGATGCACATTACACATCGTTTCAAATTCATTTCGTTTTTGGTTTTAATAGGAAATAGATGCATCAGATAGAAGTAGTGAGCAAAAAATCGAAGTGGCTAATCTGTTGAAGGAATGGAATTTGGAACTTCTGATTCAGCAGTTTGAGGGTAACATTTTTACAGAATATCAAAAGTATTAGCGGTTTAGATGGTACGTTAATTAAGCAGTTTTTACATATTGAAATTACAGTTTCTTCTGAATTATATATTAAAACATTGTTTAGATTGTGAATATATTACCTGGTTAGAAAATAGTACCGACCCATGACCAGAAACAGAAGAAAAATGGAGAAAAACTTACTTGTTACGTTAGGGTCGGTTAATAGAAGATGATTGTACAATAATGGAATATATTGAAAAATTTTCTCCCTGAAGCAACCACTAGGTTATACACTGGTTTTTTAATAAAAAGGTTTCTATAATCTCTGTACAAAGTGGGATAAACATTGATGTATGTATAAGTGGTGTGGAAGCATTTATGAAAGTGTTTTACTTTCACTGAATTTTTGTATTCTAGCAATCGATAATGGCTATTTGTTGTCCACTGCTGATGGGAAGTTATTTGTCTCACTTTACACTAGTATCAAATAAACATGTTTAATCACTTATTTTTAAGTTTTTTTTTTAATTTTTATTTTTTCCGTTTGTTTTGTTCTATATAATATCAATTGAAATAAGAAGTACGTTAAATGAACTTATTTTATTACTTAATTGTAAGGTTGCCTAATCAGTTTGTTCCTATAACAAAATTATTGTTTTTACTAAATAACATTATTTGTTCATCCAACAATTGAAGATAGTATCACTGACAAATACAAGATATTACAGCATATACGCTTGTTGTAAAAACTGCTACAGTATGTAGAAAAAAGTGACAAACAGTTGTTGTTCGAATAACAAAATGATTAGTTACTACATCAATTTTTTTCAAATAAATAATTTGTGGGAACAATAAAATGTGTTGAGACTATAGTTACTAATATTTTTGTTTGTGGTAACTTATATTTTGTCACCTGAGCAAACATTTTTTTTTCAATGTAGTAATAGTCAGACAGGGATGTACACTATCACCGCTACTTTTTAATCTACACATCGAAAACGCGATCAACATCATTAAAGACAGTACAACTGTAGGGATAAATATACGGCAGCAAAAGATTAGTATTCTTAGATTTGCAGATGATATAGCAGTACTAGCATTTAGCAAGGGGAAGTTAGAAATAGCTTTAAATAAAATGGAAGCGGTATTGACAAAACAGTATTTTATGAAAATAAATTACAGTAAAACAAAAATACTGGTATGCAAGGGAAGGAAAGAAATGAGCGAATATAAAGATAGGAGACGAAAAATTAGAAGAAGTGGCTGATTTTAGATATCTAGGAAGTCATATAAGTCAGGACGGAAGGAGTAGTAGGGATATAAAGCAGAGTCACTTCTATGCTAGCGAATGCTTAATTTAGAAAATCGAAAAAGATTGTTAAAGGTGTACGTTTGGAACACGGCGCTGTACTGGTGAGAAAGATGGACGGTGGGCGCGGCGGAAAAGAAAAGGTTTGAAGCGTTTGAAATGTGGTATTACAGGCGAATGATGAGGATACCGTGGATATAAAAGGTTAGAAATAATGAGTTATTCGAAAGGGTAAGAGATCAGAGGATTCTATGGAAGTCAATAAAAAATAGGCGAGATAGATTGGTAGGACACTTTCTCAGACATGAAGGTCTAGTTAGAGACATGTTAGAGGAAGAAACAGGAGTTAACAAGAGTAGAGGTAGACCTTTATCTGTTCGCAAATAGTTAAAGATCTGGGTTGTTCTAGTTTTAGGGAAATGTGAAGATTAGCTCAGGATAGGAAAGAATGGAGGTACGTGTCCAACCAGTCTTAGAACTGAAAACCTTATGATGATGATGATGTGTAATAAGAGGGATAATAGTCGGATGGATACTGCAGTATAATGGGTTAGCTAGAGCCGGTATTATATCACTAGGTTAAACCGAAGATTACAGGCTAGGTAAATGTGCAAAGTTTGGTGAATTGAGAATCGCTGGATATCCACCATATAACCATTGATCTCAAATTAACTCGTGGTTAATTCATGGACAGAAAGGTCGGTGTCATGTAGATAAAAATAATATTGTATGCGGAAAAAACCAAAAGTGAGGTCGAAATTTTTATGGAGATGTGTTTTTTGACATATAATAGGTATGTATAGTTAAATGTCTGTCTTTCAAACCGTATACACAAAAGAACAGAAGAGTCTCTTCCTTTTGTAAATAAAAAACCGTTTCCCCTGTCAAATTTGACAACACGTGGGAATTTTCGCAATAACAAAAGCTTTTTCGAGTGGCAGACAGCGGGATCATAATCGGATATTGCAAGAATCCTATTACTTCGTTATCTCATTCATTAAAAAGAAATGAGAACATTATTTTTTAGTAAATGTACGTCTTTAAATGGCTTCCCTCTTGCGAATGAACACCGAATGTAGATAATAAATATTTAGAAATAACGAAATGCTTGACGTTGACATGAAACCCAAGAATAACGTGACTGACGTGAGGTCAATGGAAGCTGGCTTTTGTCAAAAATTATTCATTTTACGTACGATGTCGGATACAACTCACAAGAAAATAAACATGAGAAACACACCTTCATTTTATATTTAGATACTTTGTAGCTACATGTTCTCGAATAAACTTCTTCGTAAATTATTACTCGACTGCCTAAAAGAAGGTTATGTTTTTAATGAGTACCTACATTTCTTGAAGGGTGTTTCTACTCACTGCTAGAACGGAAACGGCTTGTCAAATATTAATAGGCATACAGACAACATTTCAAACCTTCTACCAGAATCCAATCTATAAATGATCAATATGGCATGGCGGTTGGTCGAAGACGTATGACTCTAACCAAAAGGTTGAAATCTTCTTTGAAACATTTAGCGAGAGGTAAGTAAAAGGATCTCAAACATGTACTGTTCGTTTCAAGATGTTAGAGATATGTCCCTTTCCTTTATTAGGATGCGTCGTGGCATAATTGCAAATTCAATCATTTTAGCCTGCGGAGCTCATTTCTCCACCGATCATCGAGCGAGAACTAGACAAATGTGTACAGTACCATTTGCAAAATTATTTAAACTGCCTCGTTAAAATTTAAGAATATGCTTTATTTAAAAGCATATTTAGCCAAAAATAATAACAAGTGAATTAACTTAACG
>NW_020438947.1:208895-223728 GCF_000699045.2 Agrilus planipennis
TACCATTTTTAGATACGTTGGTTATAAGAAATGGGAATTCTTTAGAATTCGACATCTACAGAAAACCCACTAATACCTCTAGATATATACCCAACGACTCTAATCATTGTGTTCAACATAAAATGGCTAGTTTTAACTTCCTTGTACACAGATTACTTAGCTTCCCTCTTAGTAAAAATAGATATAATAAGGAACTCTGTACAATTAAGAAAATTGCAAAAGACAATGGTTACAATTGTAACATTATTGATAAATTAATTAATAAGATAAAATTTAGGAATTTTATTTCAAGATCTACGACTTTTCAAACAGATGCTAATAAAACCAAGTTTATTACTATGCCATACGAGCCAAGATTTACTCGCGGACTCGAGGGTATTTTTCGAAAACTTGGTTTACGGATTGCTTACAGTTCAAATGGCAACTCCATTCAAACTCTCCTTGGTAACCCTAAGGATAAAATTCCATTCTTAGAAAAGTCGGGGATATATGAAATTAGTTGTAATGACTGTAGTAAAAAATATATTGGACAAACTAGACGTTCAATCAAAACCAGATTTAAAGAACATCTAGCTCATGCTAGGTTTGGTAGAGAAGAAAAATCTAGTGTTGCCCAACATATTCTTACTGATGGACATAATATTAATATTAATAACCTTAAGTTAGTTAAAGAAGTTAGGAATAATCGTTTACTAAACAGTTTTGAAAGTTTATACATTTATAAAAATAAACAAATTGTTCTTAACAATGACAACGGTCCCATCCCTGGATCTCCGCTATTTAGTTTAGTTTAATTACGTTTATGATGATGATGTTAAGGTCCATTGAACATCTACCTTGTTGGCTTCGGGTCATGTTCACTGAACCTTAACAACTATCAGTATAAATTAGGATTAGTTCTCATTTAGGTTTAGTTTACTTCAGTCCCTGAAGAAGGTAACTTTGTTACCGAAAAGTGCTTCGGATAACTACAGTGTCGTGTTTTGGCGTTGGGGTTTTGAGCTATTCTGTTTGTTCTATTTCAATTTACTAAAAAGACTAGAACGTTTGCTAACAGAACGTCTACTTAAACTCATGACAGACTTTATAGGGAATATCGCAGACATAGAAAAGAGATGTCAGGTAGGAACTGCAACAGACACCAGTAAATAAAAAGGAATAACATTACACCAATTGGTATGTAACAGAAAGAGATGCAGACAAGCAGAATTTGAGTATATTACCAGCATCGGACATTAATTTAAAATTCAATATTTTCAGGAATTTACGAAAACAAGACACAGATATAATTCAAACCAAGCTGTTATAAAGCCGACCCTGATTTTTGCGTACTCAAGGAACCTCTAACCGCTGCACCGCTTAATATTATTCGGTTACCTCCTTTTACTTTGTCTGTACTCCTCATGAAGCATTTCCTAACTTAACAAAGGCGTGCTCAAAACGCATCAGATGACTATAATCCCAAGTGGAAACAGGAAGGAAGATACGTCCATTCTCACAGATACTTTATTGCGGATAATAGAACATGAATATAAATATTTGAAAACACATTTACATCATAATAAATGCATCAATAGAATTATATCGAAAATATTTGCAATATATACATGGATATTCTTACAAAGAGAATTTCTATATAGACCGCAGACCCATTTTAATTTCGGAGTAGGGGTTGATCATACGTCTTACAGTGTAGGATATTAATCATTAGCAACTATAAAGATTCCAGGAGAGTGTATAAAGTTTAACTTTTTGAAATTTAATCATACCTACATTAAATTCCGCGTGTAGTATTTGAATTATTATTTCGAGTGTGAAATGTGTTTTACCGAAGGGAAATTGGAACGCGATCGAAGCCTAGCAGCGATTAACAAGATTAAAGGCTCGATAAGTAACAATTAGCTTGCAATTACAACTTCAAAACCTTTGGCAATCGATGATGAAAGGCTGACAACTTTGCAAAGACGTTTTGCACTACGGTACTTCTAATTTAAATAAAGTTTTGGTGTGCTTTAGTTAAAAAAGAGACTGTTAAAATGGAAGTCAATGATGGTTGTACTTTCGACAGAAACTGTATCTGTCAAGTTCTGAATCTACATAAAAAAAGCTATTTTATGATGTCTGGATAAAAAAAATCCTTTATGGTGTTTCTTGTGTCGGCCTAATCACATATCGTGCCAATATCCCGATACCCACTCGTCATCATTATAAGGTTGTCAGTCCTAAGACTGGTTGGGCACGTACCTCCACTCTTTGCTATCCTGAGCTAATCTTAAACTAGAACAACCCATATCCTTAACTATCCGTAAACAGTAATCTTATCTAGGTCTACCTCTACCCCTCATAACTTTCGTTTCTGCCTCTAATATGTCTCTGTCCAGACTTTCATGCCTGAGAAGGTGTCCTACTAACCTATCTCGCCTATTTATTATTGACTTCCATAGAGTTCTCTGTTCTCTTACTCTTTCTAATACTTTTTCATTTCTAACCTTCTCTATCCACCGTATCCTCATCATTCGTCTACAATACCACATTTCGAACGCTTCTAACCTTTCCTTTTCCGCCGCGCTCACTGTACATGTTTCACACTCGTACAGCGCCGTGCTCCAAACATGCACCTTTAAGAACCTTCTTCGAATTTATAAATTAACCGTTTACGAGCATAGAAATGACTTCTATTGAAGGTTACTCGACCCTATGCTATCCACTGCTTTCTATCCTTACTACTCCTGACTTATCTGACTTCCTAGATACCTAAAATCGACCACTTCTTCCAATTTTTCGTCTCCTATCTTTATATTTGCTCTGTCCCTACTTTTCTTTCCCCTGCAAACCAGTATTTTTGTTTTACTTTTATTTTTTTGATAATACCGCCTCCATTCCATTCACAGCTATCTCGAACTCCTCCCTGCTAGATGCTAATACTGCTATATCGTTTGCAAATCTAAACATACTAATCTTTCGCCCCTGTATATCTATCCCTACAATTGTACTGTCTTTAAAGATGTTGATCGCGTCCTGAATAGATTAAAAAGTGGCTGTGACATTGTGCATCTCTGTCTGACTCCCTTCCTAATATTTACTTTTCTACGTTGCAGCCCCATCTCTATAACTGCCTGTTGCTCTTTATAAAAACTAAGCATCATTGTTCTATCTTTGTA
This sequence comes from Agrilus planipennis, assembly GCF_000699045.2. NCBI lineage: Eukaryota > Metazoa > Arthropoda > Insecta > Coleoptera > Buprestidae > Agrilus > Agrilus planipennis. The sequence continues at coordinate 212,057 of NW_020438947.1, forward strand.
ACTCATTCCTACATTTGTAAGTGTTTTTAACATTTTCTCCAATTTAACATTGTCAAAAGCTTTTTCTAATTCTACAAATCCTATGTACGCCCTCTATCTTTTTTCTATCCCGTAAAGCTAGAATAGCCTCCCGCGTTCTTCTATTTCTTCTAAACCCAAATTGATCTTCCCGTAATAGTTCTTGCGCCCTTTTCAATTTCCCTATTCAGCCACACGTAATGATCAAAAACGGATCAGACGATTTTGAAAACAAATTTAGATGCTGTTCAAGACATATGTTCATTCATTGAGTAATAATATACAGGCCGGGCGGAGGAAGCTGCCGAGCTGCCGCGCAGGTACTTGCCCATTTATGACCTATTTGAGTAAATCACTCGAAACCGATTCACAAAAGAGATGAATTAATGTTGTTATACACAAAATTGAATAAATATATCGTCACATTCATAAAGAAAAGCAAGTGATCCTAATTACCAAGTTTACGTCACGCAAATTGTTAATTTTTTGTAAACTTGTGGTAAATAACATAACCAGTTTGACCATAAAATTTAAGCACTTATTTATTATACATCATATCAAAAAAATTGAACAGAAACATTTGTCAACAGCGACAGTGAATAAGAAAATTAATGTATAACTCTTATATATACACATATTTGTATAAACACATTTTTACAAGTTCATCATTTTCTTTTAAACCATTTTTTTGTTAAAACCAATTTTTACGTTCACAAGGTGAGCAAACTTTACGCATGTCATTATGATAAGAATAGTAAACCATTCATGAATACGTAAATGTGGCTATACTATCTTAAGAAATTCACAAGTGTGTAATAGGGTCCATGCAAATTTTTTTCTTGACTGGGCCATGTCTCTGCATTTGACGGATCCCAAGATTGACTATTGAGTATACTGTGTAGTGCATTATTTGAGCGAACTACAACCTAACTCTAGCAAGATAGCATTAATTTTTTAGGTTGTTAAATAATGCGGATTATTTAACGTAGGAAGGTATTCGTTGGATAAAAATGTATTTTAGGTACTACACATCGTTTTCTTATGATCTTTCAATAAACACAATCGCACTAAGCGAAAAGTTGATGAAATAAACCCTTTATACAAATTGTCTTTTTCAAAGAAATAATCTTTTTTATTTTAGGCATTGTAACATTAAGTTCCTTTCTTAAAAACTAAGAAGGCAAAATTTGTCGAGGATTTACAATGCATTTACAATGGAAAAAAGGATTCAATTAGTAAAGAACACTTTTCATTCAAGGCGAAAGCATCCGTTGTGCTTTTATTTTGTTTCTTTCTCGGACCGCCAGAACTATTCAAGTAGAGTGCGAACAAAGCATTCAGTTTTTTATTCGCCATTTGAATGACAAAACACTCAATTCTAAGAGAATGAACAAGCAAAACAGTTGTGATCTGATTAAAGAAAAGCTCGGGAGAACGCGATAAATATCACACAAGTGTAGAGTGTCGTCACTCGATATTTATGGCCATAAATATCTACCCTTGGGATCAAGTTTTCCAGAGGATGACTTCGAATTGCTCATAGCTGCTTTAAATCCACAGTATCAACTCGAACAAGCGTAAAATTTCTGCAGTGAAGACGCGCTAATGGGTTAACTGTTAATTAAATTTTTTTGGTAAACAAAATTACCAATAACAATGCTAACGCTTATAATTGTTCTCTAGCTGCACGAAAAGGGAATGAGAGAAAATAGAGGAGAGAATTGAAAGGAATAGAAATTAAAATTACTGAAGCGTGCGAAATAAATTTGAGATTATACCTAATTCTATAACCTCGCTCTGTCCAAATACATTTAATAAAAGCAGAGTAAGTGGGTATATTCTTTACAACTTAAACAAATATTATTAGTGTTATTTTGTTTTTAGATCAGCATCCAAGTAATTCTCAAATAAGAAAGTAGCTATTTTATATTGGGATTTGACATAAAACAATACGGCACCTTGTGGCAGAAATTTTAACTACCTAAACATTGCATTTTAATACAGCTAGACCAGCTACTGTGTACTGTGTTATTTTTATATTGTAGTTATTAATATTTCGTGCAAAATCAAAATACAGAACCGTTTATGCTATAAAAGGCTGTACAAGTCGTTTAGATAAGGACTTAGATATTATATTTCATAGTTTTCCTACCAAGCTACAGGTCGTGACTATAATAAATGTATTTGATAATCTTGAGAAAATTGATCAAATTAAAGCTTGGAAAAGAACTTTAAAAATTAAAAACGTCAGTTTATTTTGAGAAAAGACAACTAAATTCTGCCGGGTAAGTAATAATTGAAAATTCTGTATTTCTATACTTAACCTCACTTTATAATTCCAATGTAGTGCTAAGTTTATTCGTCAATTTTTAAAGATGTTGCAATTAAACGCAGAAAATTTCAGTTGTATTTATGCATTCATGTGAAATAGATGTTATGGACATACTTATTGCAATATAGTAAAGCAGCAACTATGTGTTTGCATTTTTCTTCTAGTCCTACTTTGCACGAGCATTTCATAAAAATTATTTTGAACTCTTTAGTTTTTTCTTCGATTTCTGATGTTTTAATACAATAACTGGTTAAGTTAACTTAACCGATTCACTCGCCTTATCGATGTTTTTTCCACATTTCATTATCTGACCAGCTTTCAAAAGTTTTTCAGCTTCCACAACACTTGTAGAGCTTTCGTTTGCATTAGCCCAATCAAGAATTAATACTCACGATACACAATGCTTTCTACAATACTAATGCAATGTATGGACATGCATTTTGATTAGGCCTAATCAATTCAACTTTTATTAATTTTTACTGTTATAATTATAAATAAATTCATTCAATAACAATGTGCTACATTATTACGTAACAATGGACCATCCAAAAACTGTGGGAATTAATTTCTGGTGCTTTCATTGTAAAATGTTTTACCGATAGATTGTATTACGAGTACAAAACACTATGGGAATTTTCGCAAAGGGTAAGACACTACAAGCAATCGCGACTAAGCGAAGGCTTCAAGTGGTCTTAACCGATGGCACATGGTGATATATTACGTGTATTAGAATGTATTGATATATCTTCCGATATCATTACATGTATCATGGAATTTCAACCATCTGGATGATTGCGGTTTCATCACTATTTTGTAACTTAACATTCAGGGTCGATTGACATTAATGTAAGGTCAGTTTGGGCTGAAGAAATTTACCTACCAACAGTTAGAATGGTCGCTTAGAGGCTCTAAAATCTACGATGTTGTTACGTAAATTCCTTAAGCCATAACTGGTCTTAAATTAATATAAATCTACCTTTAAAGTTATAAAGTTTGGTTAAAAAGTATTGACGGCATCCAAATAATCTAGATAGTCAATGCTACAAAAATGACATTTTTCCAAGTTTATACAAAATTGTGCGTCTCAATTTTCTATTAGATTGTTGGGTCATTGCAAAAACATACACAAAAGTACCGATCAATGCTTATAAAGGAATACCTTTACTATCATTCGTTTTGCGTATTCCTAAAATAATTTGCGATACGATGAGCAAAATTGGTCTTGGTCTTGCACATTTGGTCTTACGTTTTCACGAGACGAAGACCAACACCAAGATTGTCTTTATACTAGCAAGACCAAGACCGAACAAACAAGACCTAGATTAAAACCAAGACCGAATACGCATGACCAATTATTATCTAGTATTACTAGATTTTAACTAAAATATAAAAAAAGAAAGTCTACCACTGTTTAAATAGTCCTAAGATTGGTTGGACACTCATCTCCACTCTTTCCTATCCTAAGCTAATCTTCGCATCTCCCTAAAACTGGAACATCCAACATCCTTAGTTCTTAGGAATGGCGACCTTATGATTACGATGAATCTAATCTAGGTCTACCTGCACCCCTCCTAACTCCTGTTTCTGCCTCTAATATATCTCTGACTGGATCTCATGCCTGAGAAGGTATCCTACCAACCTATCCCACCTATTTCTTATTGACTTCCATAGAGTCCTCTGTTCTTCGATTCTTTCTAATACCTCTTCATTTCTAACCTTTTCCATCCACGTTATCCTCATCATTCGCCTGTAACACCACATTGCGAACGCTTCTAATCTTTTCTTTTCAGCCGCGCCCACTGTCCATGTTTACACCCGAACAGCGCCGCACTCCAAACATAAAAAGGATGTTTAACAAAAAGACAATAAATTTGGCTCAAAAGGGAGAACTTTAGGCAATTGTTACTTATCTCTGCATCAGAGAACATAATTCTCTGAGTGTAGATACAGAACGAAACGAACAGTGCAGAATAACATGATCAGTACCTACTTTTATTTAATGCAACATTGTGTCTTTGTTGTCTCGATTTGTTATAAGCGTCGATGTACATTGTTCCATTGTATTTGCTTTGCAATTTGACGAAACAAAGAGTTCTCTGTTATGCGAGTGGACAGTAACTGCTTCTATCACCACAGGATGCTTATTTAATTGTAAATGACACAATTAAGCCATATTAACAAGTTGCACGGGAAGAGACTTCACTTGAACCAATTAATATAAATTGTTATCGTTTGTCCTGTTTAGCAAATAACAACAAAGCATCGTGATGCATGTAAGCAGAGGAATGTAAGAAAGCAAAGGAGGAATGCATTTGTACGCTGAATATACACAGAATAAATAAACGCTACCGGCTGGAACTTAACTTTGAATTAATTCCTATTTCTACCTACTTCAGGCATGACTTCTGAATACAGGAAGTACAATGCGAAATGGAAATTAAGAGGTACTTCGCGTTTGAGGTAATAATCTAATAAGAAATAAACTAGTTTTTTGTGATCTAATGAAAAATATGCATCAACCATCTAGTTTCTAATAGTAAAGATAAATAGGTTTTAAAGCACTTGGTAGTTTTCACTCATAAATTTAAGATTATTCTAATAACTGATCGGAAAGGTACATCATTTTAATGATTTTAACTTGAAATAAAGGCACATTTAAGTATTAATTTTAGTAACAGAGGAGAATAAATAAATATAATTAGTTGTAAAAAGTTAAACCTAGATAAAGGCAAAAAAATATTGAGGTGATTTTACATCGTCCTTACATGTCTTGCTTTTCTAACAATTGTACAAATAACGGAAACTAGGAGTAGTTAGATTTAAAACTAAACTAATGGACCGCAAAGTTTTGTTAATGAAAAATTATATACAATTTGTAGTTATGACAGGGTAACGCTACTACTACTATCTCCCTTTAACTGATGTACTTTTATGCTAGACAGTGGTCTTACCGTGGAGGTTATGGCAAAAAGCAAACGACATACGTGATATAGGCACACTATGTCTGATCAGTACTCCGGAAAAAAAAGCGAGAAGAAACTACTTGAAAAAGAAATAGAATGAGACACCTCCCAACATTCAGAGATATATATAAATATAAAGATAATGATCTCACCGTAAGTCCCAACGGCAATAATAACGGGTATTTGCGTGCGAATACATTGTTTTTATTTGATATTTTCACACTCAACATATTTTCGTATTCTGTGATAATAGTAGTAACTTTGACAATCGAATAGTTACGTCGGACTGCACAGGCTACTGCTAATCGTCATACGTGCAATTGACTTGTCTATGTACCAGCAGCTGCGAAGGTCACGAATAGGTATAAGTGTTTCGTTACTTGACGCTTGCGACAACAATGAGTGATTAAATAACCTGGTGGCCGAAACGGCAACCATTCTCAATTATTGACGGTTCACTAACTGGGGCATTCTTTGTGTATACTTTTCACACCCCCTACGTTGTGACGCTATCATAAGATGCACTCAACGCTGCCTCCAGATGTTACCTTTCGAATATTCTGGAATACTGATTAGACATATTGTATATACGATTTCCATATTTGGGTCGTTTATATGGAATCTAAGTCATGATAAATTATTAAGTCCTCCAGTGATATATTTAACGGTCGATAGGGGTTGATGGTCTAATCGCTAGGTCTTGTACTAGGTCACAAGAAAATGAAAATAATTGCATTGGAGATAAATAGCCGATGATTGAAAAATGTCGATGAATTGCATCTAAACCCTGCGATTTGGGTTTGTTAAAGTTTGATAACGTGAGTTTGTTTGTTGTATGTTGTTAGTTTAATGAAAAAGATACTTGATTGCCAATATGACGTAGTACTTGACATGAGTGCTCAAATGGCATCCTTTAAAATTTTAATTCCGAAGCGCATTACTTTACGCTTTATCAACCCTTTTTTTGTCATGACCAAATAGTGAAATTACATAGCGAATTATTTAGAGATTTTAAGTGCTGACGCATGTGGAGTGTTGAGAAAATTCCGACTTGGTACAATATTCTCGCCAAAGTACGGAATTTATAGGAAAAAAGCAATTTAGGAATAAATAATTGCAGTCGGGGTCATTTGACTTGAGAAAACTAACTCTTCGGTATTGAATTGAATTTGATCCTAAGATTTTATTAAGTTTGGACTGAGACTGTTTAGGAGATGTTTTTGGATATGTAATCACGAACCTTTTATTCCAAAAAAGTCGTTCCTTCTTATGGTCAGTTCTATTCATTTGGCATTTCGAGTAATGCCATAGTTGAGGACGATTGAAAATCTTCTGTCTAAAATTCGCGTATCGTTACCATTAGTATTTGATTATTTCCAACTAAAGAAGAAAGTTCGCTGGAAATTTCAAATTTTTGCTCTGTTGGTCACACATCATCAGAAATGTATTGGATAATTTTATTTTATTATACTGATGTTTGTTTTTTGGCTATTAACCAGAACGATGGTGCTAATCAGGAGCAGTTGGCGTAAAGGTGCTGAATGCAGTAGTACCACAAAAAAATTGGATACTTATGTATTTTTGCTGTACGTATAAGGTATTTACGTAATATAAGGGGGCTGTAGATTTTTTCAAGGGCATTCGTTCTCCTTTGTTCTGATCTCCATGTTAATATGCGTTATACTTATTGAAATTGGCAGATGTGAATTGCTATTTAGATCTTATTAGATCTCGTCAGCAAATTTAAATAGCTCCTTCGAATGAGATGGAAATCGATATTATGCTTTCTATAGTCACAAAATCACTGGAATCACCAAAAGAGTATTTTTGTTTTAGAGGTCGAACGTCAATTTATGTGAAAAGAAGTTTATATCAACTAAAAGAAATAGCATCAACAGCGTAATTTGTATTAACGCAATCATTTTTAAATGTGGCTCAAAGTCTTAACCAAAAAATGGCTAACGAACGAATTACAAAAAAATAAAAAATGTCCGTACGTGACTTTTTTCTTAAACAGAGGGTAGAAAATTCGATCTTCCCAAGAATTTTTAGCTTTATAAGTAGGTATTTTATAATCTCAACTTGTTGCCTCTGGAAAAAAAGCAGCTTAATTATGCATATTAATTATTGTAGAATGTCCCTTTGGAATGTTGCCGCCATAAAAGTAAAAGTACTTGATTAGTCGTAATTTTATCAAATCTCATTCTATCTATTTTAGGAACTTCTTTTTTGAATATGCCTATATAGTATACATAGGTACCATCATCCCTTAAACTACATTGGTACAAAAAATTATGGATACGCATTTTTATAAAAAAACTTTGTAAACATCCAAAGAGCAAAATGATTAAATCAAGTCTCTATGTATTTATAATTCTAAAAATATTCAAACTTTCTGGAAAAGTTTAGGGTGAAAGGAAGCTTCAAAAGAATTCCTTTTATCTTTAAAAAGGAATTTCCCCGTACGGAAATATCAAACGAAGACGTACAAATAAAGAAATTAATGCTCAAAAGTTAAACTTTTTTGGCTAAGTGGTTATTTTGCAAAAGCAAAATTATTTTCACCCATACATTTGATTCAACAAAGTAAAAAACAAATTATTGAAGTATTCTGTTTCATTATTTTTATGTTTTTACAGTTTGAACTGCTTAAGAATCAGAGGGTGGAGAATTCAAGCTCTAATTACCTTTTTTTGAACGACTATTTGATCAGGAGTGGATTTAAGTTAAAATATGATCATTTTGATATGACGCCCTACTTGATTATGCTTATCAGTACTGTTAATATACTGTGTTAATAGCATTACATAGCGACTGAAACTTTTCGTTTCCAATTGCTAAATAAAACCATTATAATCACCATCTAATGCCAAAATCGAAATGCCACCATATTAGTTATTACTTGACCGGTTCTTTGTACTTCTTTCAGATCAACTAGTTGGTTATTTTCCGTTATCATGAGACGTTATATAATAATAACTCTCGAACAGCGTGGCTCTAAATCATAAAGGAAAGTGGAAAGTGTATTTCTTAGAAAAGCTGAGGATATAAAAGAAATTAAGAGGTAGTACAAAGCCTACCTAGGTATGATTTAACGGCAATGTTTAACTTTTATGACCTTTTTAAAATACACAGATTACGTAAAAAGCAAATAGGTTAGATTAAAACGGTCAACTGTTTCGCCATTTTTATAAAACTCACCTCTACTATTCTAACAAGAACAGTTTCTTTGACTAGTACCTACATATTAAGATACTCTAAAGTGATAAGCTTGAAAAAGGATTGCATTTAAATGAATTTTAAAATAAACTAAGACAGAGGTAAACATTAAAAGGATATATTTTAAACTTTCATTAAAAGTAATACACGTAAAATAATAAATGTCACGTTTGAATAACATAATACACACAATGAACAAATAACACTTCACTTTAAAAAAAAATATCCACTGTAAAATAGGTAGCATATCTACATTACAAAAAGTTTGCACGAAAAAAACAATAGATCCTAAATTAATAACTTAGGTATGGTCAATGAGCATATGTATATTGGATTTAAGTTTAATAAATGTTCCCATCAAAAGTGAATCTGCTATTTTATACTACTTATTTTACGCACATTGAAAGGAATTATCTATATCTATCCATCTATGTATTTGATCTTTTCTAATTGACATAAGAAAAGAGACATGAAGAAAGGAAAATTTGAGAATATGTATGAAAAATAGATATGACGAATAACAATTAATTGAATGGAAAAACGGGAGATTAAGTGATAATGAAAAGATGTAGCAAAATCAATATTTAAGAAAAATTCAAAGTTCAAAGTATGCAGAATAGATGAGAGAGTAGATATGGGAGATTGGCAAGATGACGTAATACCTATATATTTATATGGATATAGCAGTAATAGATAGATTTATAAAAAGGAAAGAATGTAATGGGAACAAATACTGGAAGAATCAGGAGGAAAGAAAATGGAGGGTATGTGAAATGGAAAAAGAAATTTTGAGGCATGTATTAGAAAAAGGCATGGAGAACAAAAACTTGAATATGTAAATATACAGGTAATAGGTGCAAAGGGTAAGGAAGTGTGTATTTTTAAAAAATCAGGAAGAAAAGAATGAAAAGAAGATGTAATAGGAAAAAAAATGAGTTGGGTAGGTTATTTATAAGATTAAAAAAAAAGTTTTTGGTTTAGCTGATAATTATGTTTATCATGTGAGGTATTTTTGTTGTTCTTTATCTGAGTTTTAGGGTCTATATTTTTGTTTATTATTAAGATTTGTTTTGTTCTAACGTCAATGAACGCGGAGTGAGATGTTTTTGTTAATTTATGTAAAAAATAAAATTTAATTGAACAATTATTATTATTAGATATATTAATTGAAACAAATCACCTCAAATTGCAACAAGTTGGTAATGTTATAGTTGAAAGTGGTTCCGGGATATATTGAATCGACTTTGCTAAAGGAATGGTGAGTCGCAAGTGAAAAAGTGACTGGACTATTTTTACAGAGAATTGCATGATCTACAACTTTTGTTGGACCTATTTTCACGATAAAACTTACCGTTTTCGAGAAAAATGGAAAAAAACTTAATTTTCCACTTTTGACCTTGAATAAATTTTTTTGCAGAAGTACGATCGAAGGGGACTTTTGACATTTTATTTATAATGACGTATTTAACGTCTCTACCAATTTTCAGCTCTATGCAAATTTTGGCTAAGTCAAATGTCTATTTTGACTGGACTAAAATTAATTTATGTTGAAGAACAACAATACATCTGAACAATTACCAAATTATTAGGTAGAAGCAAGTGCTGCTGCGGAAGATTAAGCTTAATAGTCGTCCCTTTACTTTTCCTTGACTTCCGGGAGGAAACTATCCACTCTATGGGGATTCGGTGTTTCGCTCTCTGAGGAGATATTTCGATACAGCGTTACAATTGTTAACCCAAAACTAGTCTATGATGCATTGGACGACTCCCGGATTACACGAACCGATGGATAACCTCTTCCTCCTGATTTCACGACCGCTTCGCGGACTTCATCTAATCTCCTCTTTCGTCATTTATCTTTTCTGTTTATAGAACCTCACATAGTGTTTGTATTTGTCATCGTCACATTGAACCTTTGGAATTTTGTCTCAGCCCACATTATCGTGTATCGGTTGTGCCTAGCGGTTTCGTGTTTCGCAAAGTCGACCCAATATGTCTCGGAACAATAACAAATGCAATTGCGTACGATAATTCTGCGTTTTGAAAATTACGCAGATCCAATTCAGGGGAACTGAAAAATATAATTTTGGATTTTTTGTCATACATGCAAGTTTCATTTTTAAAGAAAGTAGTGTCGACGGTTGTGAGAGTTATGAAAACTCGACAACTTACCTTTCCTCCAATACACAAATTGACTCTTCTTCCAACGCATGAATTGAGCCTACAGCCAATAAAATAATAAAAGAAGTAAAAGATATCAAAAACAAAAAGTATGTCTCTATATTTCAATTATGCGTTGTCCAGCCATAGTAACAAGACATTCTTGTAGATCCCTTTTTTCAAACAGTGGTAAAGTTTCTTTTTTTTTATATTTAGTGTAAAAATCTAGGTAACTGAAAATTTAAAAAACTAAAGATGGTGTAGTCCAAGAATGCAATATACTAAATTTGCTTCAAATAGTTGAACTTATAAATCCACCGGTAGTAATAATTTTTCGTTTAATCTTGCGTATTTGGTCCTAACCTTACATATTCGGATTTGGTTTTAGTTTCGGTCTTGTTCGTTCGGTTTTAGTTTTAGACATGGTTTTCTTTGTTCGGTCTTGGTTTTGGTCTTGCTAGTATAAAGATAGCCTTCGCCTTTGTCTTATTCTTGCATTTTCGCAAGACCTAGATCAAGCCTACAAGACCAAGATCAATTTTACTCATCATTAATCGATTTTAATCCTTCAGTCAATTTTATGGTTTGTTCTACTGAATATTGAGATACTTTTTGTGGAAATAATTACTAACAACCGGTCAGTTTGAAGAATCTTCTTATAAAAATATTTCCAACACTTTTCGTCAGGCGAATGTGTAAACATTTGAACTACAATACCTGCATAAAGGAGAATACCAAAGTCATTTGTTGGTATCTGAGGAACTTTCAGAAAATACTACAAACGGCACAGTGAGCGCCATCTGTAGCACGATGCTACATTTTAGGATTACGTATTTTTCAACAAGGTCCACTTGTGTGGATATCTACTTGCTGAAAACGAATCCTGGCGTAGCCAACCTCAACGTGATAGGCACGTTAGCTTAATCGAATAAAATAATTCGAAGTGGTCTGTATTCTGTCGAAACTGCCAGACGCGGATC
>NW_020438947.1:224753-239975 GCF_000699045.2 Agrilus planipennis
CGGAGCTGCCTGCGACGCGCTGATGAGATCCAAAAAGATCGAAATCGCGATCCGCGTCTGGCAGTTTCGACAGAATACAGACCACTTCGAATTATTTTATCTGAGGAAATCATACAAGTGAATAAACTGAATAGCAGCACAAATCGGAATGAGAGTAGTGACTCTGCCAAAGTTCGGAATGTGTGTATTTTTGATTTAATTTTGTGAGTGCTACATTATTAGTGTTCTACTATAGTCATGAGATAACTGTAAGTTCAATCGAAAACTTTTTCAAACAAAACTTGTTTACAAGGTCATATGTATTATAGAAAATTGATTTACTACACAGAGTGTTCGAAAATAGAAAAAAGGTTTCGTTTAAATGGGAGCCATATGAAATATGGTTCCAATTGTAAAAAAGTCATAGGAAAAAGTTATTCACAATGCCAAAATGTGGGCGCTAAGTAAACAAATCGCGACGATATTTAAATATCTTTTTATTGACTTTAAGTGACTCAAAAGGTTCGCAAATGGATAAATATAGGTATGGAGGAACAATAGAATGCATACAAACACTTACGTTTGAAGACAAAAAAAAATTCAACGTAAAATTCCCGATGTCAATAAAAGACAAACAAACATTGGACCCATATTTCACAGGGGTGTCATTTAAACGAAACCTTTTTTCTAACACTCTATGTAGTAATTCAAATGTAGATAGGCACAGACCAACTTGTATTAAAATAGGGAAAAAGTTCTGTTTGAAAAAGTTTTCGATTAAACTTGCCGTTTGACTGCAACGATCATTTTGCATACTTTTCGGGTCATCCTGTATATTAAACTTCAAAAGCAAAAAGGTAGTACATTAATATATTCATACAATCATTCATTTAAAAATTTATCATATGAACCAATTTGGAACTCCAATTTCTGTAATTTCAGTAAAAATAGACACCTTGAATATTGTTTCAAAAATATAACCAAATTATGCGCAAGTTTACACGTACGGAATATGTTATAAAATGGAATTGATTAACGCTCCGTTGTTAAATTTAATTAATTAATTAATTTCTCCCTATTGTTGTTTACTCAACCACTGACTTCGCATTTATTCCATATCATCAGGAAGGCGCAAAATTTCAGGAACTTCATTTTGTTTTATTAATAGTACCTACAAGCTATTGTAGTGAATCAGAAATCGTATAAATTGGGAACTCCGATACGAATATTACCATAATTACTTAATAATGATAATTGTTTTGCTTGTTATGTTTTTATGTCTGAAGTTTTGATTTTGTTATGCACCCATAATAAAATCTATTATTCGTATGTACCTAATTGTGTATTAGCCCGTGTGTACTAAAATAAATAAGTAAATAAATAATAATTACCACTTGTTAGAATTAACTACGAATTTTATTTATTATGTATGATTTTATCGTAAACTTTGTCTAAATCAGCTCGATCTTCTTGTTTGCAGGGGTTTTAGTTGTTGTTTAATCTGTACCTACTTTTTCGTATGTAAGACGTTTATAATAACTCGCTTCCTTATCTAAAATCGTGGCGACATACTAATCATTTTCATGGCACCATAATATGAACATGCTTTGAGTTGAGAAACTCAATTATTCGCTGAATTCCTTCTGTGTTCTTTGAGTCGTGTCTTAAGGTTCGTTTTAGTTTTACTTACGTATCAACTTTCAATTCTGAGACATACATTTAATTTTGTATACAATATTAGCATTCTCAAATTTGCCCAAAGGATCTTTTTTCATCATGAACACTTCAGTTTCTTGAGGGAACTACAAATTACTTAACGTAGAAGTTTGTCTGAGAGTTGATCCACAGAAGGAAAAGCTATGGTTCCTTAGATGTTTAAATTGCTCTTATTCTGATTCCTATTAGTACAATATACAGTTTTTTGTAGAAATAATCTAAATTTAAATATTTCTTTTTTACTGAATTATTAACTATGCTGATTACAAGATTTGCTGCCAGATGAACCTATTGCATGGTCAATCAACCTGTTAAAAACACTGATTTTGTATTGGATTTGATGACATGAAAATAAAAATTTAAATACTGTTCCGAGGTGTTTCTTTGAAGACAATTTTGTAGTGATTAAGTTTGATTTTTGATAACAATTAATTATAGTGTACCCTAAGAATTCACCACCTTGTCCTCAATTGAGTTTCTCTTCCGTTGTGCGTAAAAAAATAAGAATACTGACTGAACCACTTGTTATGACAAATACAGATAATTTGGAGTATGTGGTGATATTACCTGTAGAATGCGACCATTACGTAAACTTGAAAGGATTATATCTAGATAAAATAATTGACTTACCGAAACGTGAGAACGGTGAGCGGTCGGTAAGACTTGTGGCTCGAGAGATCGGCCATCGGGGTTCCCCAGAAGTCGTTTTTGAAAACATTTATGAGCGGATTTCGAGCGAGTACATCCTTATTAAGAGTCACCGCGGGAATATCGTCGTGTACAAAATCGCCGTTTAAACCGTTTATATAGCACGCCACCGCCACTGTACTAACTAAGCTGTAAATCGGCCAAGAGCTTGGAAAATGTTTCTCACCGGAACCGGAAACGGCTACCTGAGTACTACCAACCGGCGACGGGGAACGACGTTTTTTCGTTTTGTTGGTCATTGTCAGATTTAAACCTGACACGTTCAGTCTTCTGTTGAAATTTCTATCTCGATTTGTAGTCGCTTTCATTTACCTTTTCTTGTCTTTTTTTGCTCTTAAATATTGAAAAGGGGTCACATACCCAAGAAATGCCACAGAATTGTCAATAGTGTAAATTTTGGAAACAGCGCCTCAATTTTATTTTAACCTTAACATAAAAGTGCTGGCGGAAATTTAATAGACAATTTATTGAAATAATGACGAGGTCATTAACTACTGCATAGGCTAATGTTTGTTTGTTTTATACTTTGGAAAGTAACGCGCACTATTGCTTACTCTGGAAGTCAATGTTCATCGAAGACCACTCGTGGTAGAATCTTCAAGGGGATCTGAAATAATTGAAAGAATATATTAGTAAGTTATAAAGTTTACACAGAAAATGATATAATTAATAGCATAATGATACAACATGTGTAAAGAAAGATATAAAGCCAATGAAGAAGGTTAGGAAAGATTATCATATAGTTAGGTGCAAAAGATATATGAAACTAATATCAGTGAAAACCCCAGTAAAATTATAACGTTAATGATAATACTGTCAAGCACGTTTAATATCATCCGTCTTTAATATACATTACGCCAGATCACTACTTCGCAAAAATTACGGGAGAAGAAAAAAAAACAGAATGATCCATCCCGCACCACTTAGTGACATAACTAAACATGAGGGTAATGATTTGATCGAAAGCCCCATATGCTCCAACAATGATGATCAGGATTACCTAGCGTGATTTTGTAAGACAATATCGCTATCTGCTGTAATGGAGCAAGGAAGGAATGGAGTACCAGTTTTTGGTACAGTGACGGTACAACCCGCAAAACCAACGAAGGTACATCCTACGTCAGGTATCTGCCACCTAGGAAAACGCGAAATCATGTCCTCATATTCTGCGTGCGAATACATTGCTTTTGTTTGATACGTTCATATTAAATTAATTTTTATATCTTGTGGTAATAGCAGTAACTTCTCCAATCGAACAGTAACCCCGGAGTGCAGTACTACTAATCATGGATAAGCTACTAATCATTATCATGTGCAATTGACTTGCTTGCGGAACAGCTATTGCGAAGGTCACGAATAGGTACGTGTGTTTCGTCACCTACTAACCTGACAACTGCTCTCAATCATTGACGGCTCGTTAAGTAGAGTACTTTTTGTGAATGCTTTTTATACGCCCTACGTATTGAGACTATCACGAAATGCACTCTACAGTGGCTCCAGATGTTACCTTTTAAATATTTCGGAATATTCATCAGACACAAATTGATACATCAACAGTTGAAATTTTATTATTGCAAGGTATAGCGCCAGTACATAATTACTAACTCCCTGCGGGCTGCTAATTTTTAGCAGCTTTTCTGAATAAAATTTTAAACTGATGTTCCAAATTGATAAGATCAACTTATGATGAAAGCTCAAATGAGAGAAACACTTGAATTGGTTTAGATATGTTCTATCTTTTAACTAAATAAGCATTGAGGTTAGGTTATTTGTGCATAAAGAGTATTAAATAACTAGCTGTGCTAGAGATATGTTCAAAATTTAATATAGTAAAGCTGTTAAAAAATAGCATGGAATAAAATAGACATATAATGAAATCCTACAAATGACGCGGTAAACGCCATCTGTAGTACAATGCTACATTTAATGGAAGTCAATATGCTCAATAAGGTCCATTTAAATAGATGGATATTTACTTGCTGAACTGATACCAAAATCGAACAAGGAAATTCGAAGTGGTGATCTTTCGTAACTGCCAGAAGTGGATCGCGATTTCGATTTTATTGGATCTCATCAGTAGCATTGCACTACAGATAGCGTTTACCGCACCATTTGTAGGATTCCATAAAACGCGTGGTGTTAAGGAAGCAGGTAGAGTTGGTCTGTGTTCTCTTCGCTTTTTAGCGCCAGTGTCCATCCAGCACTTTAGAGGTGAACCACCTACTTCGGTTCCTCTCCAACACTCCCTTCTATCCACACTCTTAAACCATTTCCCAACCTTCCACTTTCTTCCCGTGGATGAGCAACCCCACAGGGTTTATCTCCCCGCTCGAGGAGGGGTTTTAGTCGGTAAGAATCCGACACTACCTCCCTTCAGGGGGTGTCTTTTTGATGATTTCCTCTCCGCGAGTATAATTTAACCAAAAAGAAGGTCTGTGTTCTGTCGATACTGTCTGCGACGCGCTGATGAGATCCAATAAGATCGAAGTCGCGTTCCGCATCAAGCAGTTGCGACAGTATACTGACCATTTCGAATTTCATTCATTATAGCGTAATCAAATCAAAGCAATTAAAATTATGGAGGTGGTTCAGGGTAATAAGGTGCCTAAAGTGTATTCAAAATCAAGTCACCAGTACATACGAACGCATGTTTCGTGCGTCTTCTGTTTGGTACGAAGCGACCACGAGATGTGCATTTATTTACTATTGTGAGTTTTGGTTTGAATACGCTTTAGATAGCTTCGTCACGAAGAAAATTGGTATGTAACGCAGCATGATGTAATTTTTTTGAGAATAAATTTCATTTATACTAATATATTTATTCGGTTTACATTTGGAGGTTGGAGATGTAATGTAGGTGTAGGTAACAACCCTCCCCCTCTGCACCTTCTACCGGTCGACACCCTTTTCTGTAATTTCATTTTCTTCAGAATTGTCGTCAATATGCGTTATATTAACAAAAATAAATGTCCATTTTTATTTTTCGTATAATTAAGGAACGTTTTTGAAAATGGTCTATAATACTTAAAAAGTATAATCCGTGTAAGTATTAAGTAACAATAAAATATAAGTAAAACAAATGAAACAACAATTAAAGTTTATTATTATCACTCCTTTGCTTTACTCAATTAACACTCTCTCAAAAAAATCTATTTATTAAGTCACTGATTTAATCTGTATTTCTTTCTTATTCTGTATACTGATTTTCTCTTGATGTATTATTTTCCAACCCTCAAAATCTGCTAGTCATTTTATCTGTTGTTTTATGTAGCGGGAATTAATTAAAGGGCGCGAGTCATACATGCAGCGCGGCAAAAAAAATAAAGAAAGTACTTTCTTTACATATCTTGTTGTCTAAAAAGAAATACATTGCTGAAAGATACCTTGTGTTTGAAAATTATTCGACATGTATACAAGCAAATTATGTTCATCTGCATAACGTACCTACTCTGATGCTGAACGAATTAAAATAATTTCTTCAAAATACGCAGCACTTTCTGACCGAAGTTGACCTTATGATGCACCTATTAAAATTTTACAGTTTTCCTGTTAAATAAATTCTAAATTAATAAATAAATTGGATGGAACAAACCATTTAAGTATTTTTGAATTTTTGTTTTTTTTTTTAATAATCAAATCATCATCAAAATTATTATTATTGTTTTTCATTAGTTGAAATGTTATAAAGTCGACGCGACCATATTTGAAGCGAAAATCGTGTGCAGCCCAACCACTTTTGTATTAGGCAAGCTCGAAGCGACCAAAATGCTCTAGGTACCTGCAACATTCCCTCTCCCTATATTGAAACGTGCGACTGATAACATTTATTTAGTTGTTAGTGGTTTTAAAGTTACAGGTTTATATTAATAATTTCAGTTCCCGGATACACTCACTCTGCGGTCGACCTTCGTTGTACGAACATCACCTGCACCGCACCGATTGGTATCACCGAAACGACCAGAGCTTTCCAGCGAACCAGGCGTTCAACAAAACTGTCCGTTACTAGACAATTAACCGCTCAAGGCCATCAATATATTCAGCCCAGCCGTAATAGGTAAGAGTTTTACTTTATTTTATTTTTAATTAACCTACAGTTCTCTGGGACGGAGTACGCAATGTCCCTTTGAACTACAACGTACCCTACTAACTAACACAAACAAACCTTTTCAAGTCAATACATTTCCTTAATTTTATACCTATATTCCTGATTGTGCGAAGTCACATAACATCCAGTCAGCTAGCCATTTTCAGCATGGCTAACCCCAAGAGCTCCGCACTCTTAGAGGGATTCTCACTTGCGGACCCCATTGCCCTGGCGAGTGACCTTCAGGCCAAATTCGCCACAGTAAACGAATTCATTCGTTTACACTCCACCGCTGCAGCCCCTACGCCCATGACCGAAGACATGGAGTCTTCATCCGTAGTTCCGCATACCGGCGCCAAACGCGATAACAAGCGCCGCCGATAACAGCCTTTCCTGTCGTCATCCGAGTCATCTTCCTCTTCGGACAACGAATCGGACTTAGAACCAAATCTAAGTCAAAAATCTCCACCGCCAATCGTCATACGACAAAAGTCCCTTTGGCCGAAAATTCTTCGTGCCATGGACAATCACGGTATCACCGCCCGTAGGTCCATCAATACCCAAGACTCAATTCGAGTCTATCCCAGCTTCATCGACGTTTTTCGTCGTCTATCCTCTTTCCTGGTCTAATTCTCGACGAACCAACTACAGCAGGACCGTGACCTTCACGTAGTTATCCGTGGTGTCTGCGAAGACATCCCAACAGAGGACATCGAGTCCGAACTAAGCCACAAAGGCTTTATTATCAAAGGCATACATCGTATGTCTAAAGGTAATAAAATCTGGCCCCTTGTCTCCGTCCGTCTTGATAAGACCGCCTCAAATTCCAAGGCAATTTTCGACCTTGGTAAACTCTGCGGCCTCAACATCAAAGTTGATCCAAAAAAAGCCACAAAGGAAGTTCCTCAATGCCGCCGCTGTATGAAGTTTTTCCATACAGCCAAAACTACTGCCACGCAGCCTGGCCCTGCGCATTCTGCGGCCGCAACCACATCACTGCCGAGTGCAAATCCAACGACAAGAAGGATGCTACTCCTATTTGTGCCAATTGCAAAGGGAACCACCGCGCCACCTACCGCGGCTGCCCCAAGGTCCCCAAAAAGACCTCTCCTTCACCCCCCAAGAAAATCATCACTCCCGTTGCTTCTCAAGGCACAAAAACTACCGCCCATCCTTCGGCTACCACTTTAGTAGCACCCTCCCAAATGTCCTACGCCAAGGCAGTAAGAACCGCCCCCCCTCCCCCGCCCAAAAACGCAACACAAACACTCCACCAGCTGTAGTTGCAATCCCAAGTTTGGAACAATGACTTCAAGTCATTGTTCAAACCATGGTCGCCAGCATTGTCGCCGCCTCACAACAAACCACCAATGTCTAACACCGTTCAGTCAGACATCCTTCGTATAGTTTCCTGGAATGCCCAAAGCATTAGAGGTAAATTGACTGAACTCGAACACTTCCTCGAGGATAAGTCAATCGGTGTTGCTTGCATCACCGAAACTCACCTGTCCAAAAAAATCAAACTTTTCGTCCCGAACTTCTCATCCTACAGAAGTGACCGTGAAAACCGCAGTGCCGGCGGTGTCGCCATTCTAGTTAGGAATTCATTAAAACACAGGCCTATCCCTTTGGCCACAAACTCATTAGAAACAGTAGGCATCGAAGTTTCACTGACTTCCGGCCCTCTTAGGATTATTTCTCTCGACTCCCCCCCTTCGGACAGAGACCTTTCTGAACTCCCCCTTCTACTCCCCCCAGGCGCTCCGACCATCGTTGCAGGCGACTTCAACGCTAAACACGTCTCTTGGGGCTGACGACAAACAAATAATAAAGGCAACTCCCTTCTAGCCAAAATTCTTCAGTTCAACCTCACAGTTGAAGCACCATCTGATCCCACATTCCTCCCTGCCCCCCACTACCAATCCCCTGACATTCTTGATATTTTCGTCACGAAAAATGTCACACTTTCCGCCGATCCTATCGTCATAGACGCATTAAGCTCGGATCACCTTCCAGCCCTTATTGAAGTTGGCCGCCCAATCCTCAACCACCCAAACCCAACCACGTCACTAGATTGGTTGCACCTTCGTTACACCCTTGAAAAATCTTCATTCAAGTGCACTTCAATTCGCACAATAGCGGAACTCGACGAAGCTGTGAATCTCCTGTCAAACAAGATCACCAGCGCAGTCGAGGTCTCCACTAACTCCCGCCCAACGCCCACCAAAGACAGAACCCTCCCAGCAGACATCCTTGACCTCCTTAAGAGGAAAGACAAGGCCCGACGTCTGTGGAATAAACACCCCGTCACCGCCCAACGTGCAGAGGTAAACGCCCTTCAACGAGAACTAAAAACTCGTCTCACCGAATTCCACAGCGCATCCTTCGACGACTATATCGCTCAGGCAGAAAAACACCCACGAAGCACCTGGAAAGTGATCCGTTCCCTTCGTAACAGAGCTCTCCATCTTCCGCCTCTTAAACAGAACGGCTCCGCCTATTCCTCAGACGAAGAAAAAGCTGCAATCTTCGCAGACTCTTTGTGTCTCCAGTGCTCCCCACTACCAAGCCCAGTGGATCTTGCCGATTTTCACGAGCGTACCAAAGCCGTCTCCCAGAACTTCGTTCCCCTGAATTCCGACTTCAAACACACGTCCCCACAAGAAATCTTTCTCATTATCCGTTCTCTAAAAAAGGGAAAAGCCCCTAGCGCTGACGGAATTGCTAACGGAGTCCTTAAAGCCCTGCCACCAAAGCACATAACCGCACTGTGCAACATCACAAACGCCATCATGCGGCTCCACCACTTTCCTTTGGTCTGGAAAGATGCCACTGTCATCTGTCTCCCCGAAAAAGGGAAGCCGCTCAGCTCTCCCTCAAGCTACAGGCCCATCAGCCAGCTCAGTTCCCTGAGCAAAGTAGTAGAATCCGTCCTTCTCGTTCGGCTCTTAGACTACGTGGAGCAAAACAACCTTCTCCCTGATTTTCAACACGGTTTCCGCAGGCAACACGGCACCGGACACCAACTTCTTCGTGTTGCCGAACACATCTCCGACAACCTCAACAAGCGGCGTCACACTTCCATGCTTCTTCTTGACGTCCAACAAGCCTTCGACCGAGTCTGGCACGAAGGTCTTATTTCCAAACTCATCGCCCTTAACATCCCACACTTTCTAGTTGGGGTTATCAGGTCCTTCCTTACAGACAGAAGCCTTCGGATCCGCGTTGGCTCTGCTCTTTCTGTCAGTAAACCCGTCACAGCCGGTGTCCCACAAGGCTCCAAACTATCCCCTATTCTGTTTAACCTGTTTTGTGCGGACATGCCCTATAACAATTCAATTCTGACTGCCCTGTACGCTGATGACATTGCAATCATAAACTCTTCAAGTACCATTCTCCAATGCACAGCAAGAATCAATAGGTTTCTACCCCAGATCCTAAACTGGTATCGGAAATGGAAACTTTCCATTGAGGAGACCAAATCGGAGGCAATTTGGTTTTCCCGTAGGCTCCGAAAACCTCCCTCCATCATTGTCAACAACCGCCCCATCAAATGGAGCACCTCTGTCACGTACCTAGGCGTCGTTTTAGACAGATGTCTAAACTGGCAGCCCTACATTAAAGCGACACGCAACAAAGCTCTGGGTGCATTCATCGCACTTAAACCTTTCTTTCGTAACAACACCATCTCCCAACAGAGCAAAATCCGTGCGTTTAACGCAATTATCAGAAGCATTTGCTCCTATGCCATTCCCGTCTGGGGCTGCGCCCTTCCCCATCGCCTAAAACCTTTGCAAGATACATACATGCGGATTCTTCGCTCCGCACTTAACTACCCCTGGTTCGTCAGAAACACCCAAATTCTGATTGAAACCGGTTTACCTTCTCTCCCCGAGGCTGTAATGACATTCGCGGCAAATCCCCGGGCCTCAGTGTCAGACCACCCAAACCCCACCATCTCGGCACTCTCCAACTTCACACCGAAACCCAACGACCGTTTCCGAAGGCCCTGTCACCTTCTACAATGAGCCGCCCTCTTCCGCTCAAAGCTATCTCCTAGTTTCGCTTTTTAGCGCGAGTGTCCACCCACCACCTCAGAGGTGGACCACCTACTTCCGTTTCCACCCCAATACTCCCGTCCACCAACACTCTTAGCCGATTTTCTATCTCAACCCCATCCCAGCTTTCCACTTTTCTCCCGGGGATGAAGAATCCATAGGGTTTACCTCCCCGCTCGAGGAGGGCTTTTAGTCGGTAAAAATCCGACACTACCTCCCTTCAGGGGGTGTCTTTTGAAGATTTCCCCTCCTCGAGCATAATCTAAACAAAAAAAAAACACGGATACACTCCGCTAGCACAACCACGATCTCAAAATCTTGCATAATTTTCTTTAGGAGCTCATCCTGGGCCCCACGCTTTAATGTTTTTAAGAAACTGTAAATACTGTTGGAGATATGCCCCTTCCTTTTATTAGGATGCGGCGTAGCATAAGTCCAAATTCAATCATATTTGTCTGCGTATCTCATTTCTTCACCGATCATCGAGTGAGTGCTAGACAAAAGTGTACAGTACCATTTGCAAAATTATTTAAACTGCCTCGTTAAAATTTAAGAATATGCTTTATTTAAAAACATATTTAGCCAAAAATAATAACAAGTGAATTAACTTAACGTTCTACACACCTATAAAACTTTNCAGTTACTGTCCTAAGGGGGGGGGTGGCAACGAATTCTTTTAGGTCAGATCGTCCGCGGCTGTTTTGTCATACACACTATATAAAGGCACCTACATGAAATATTAGGTATATGTAGTGCAGTGTGTAGGGCAAACAGTCGCAAATGATCCTGCTTTATAGGTAGTTAAATGATTAAATGTAAATTTGACTATACATTTTTATTTTATTTTAATTGTCTAATTCGACTTTTAATGATCTTCAGCAAAACGGTTTATTCAAAAGTTAGCATAGAAGACCCCGTTTACAGTTTGATTAGTGATTAGACGAGTCCATGCATTTTTTGCGAGATTTCCAGGGGAGGGCAGCAGCCCCCTCCCCTGGGTACGCCCATGTTTCTTGATTTAAAATATTCGAATACAAGTTCGTAATTCAACTTTGTCTCGATGGGGTCGGAGTGACGTGGGAATATGAGATCTGTCCTATTGTAAGTGTTTTGGGTGCTATTATAGAATCTAGAGGCAAGACGAGAATTAAGTTTGTAAAACTTAAGAATCGATTGAATAAGTAGTTTATTTTAAAAATGACAATTATTATACGTCTATAGTACGAAGGTGTAGAAGGACCAACCATATTTTTTTTTAATTTCGACTTGCAACTAAAAATTTCAATTTTTTTTGTATACTGAGTTGCTTATCGGTATAAGAGCAGGGTTTCATGGCAGGAATCCATAGTAGAATTATGATTCGGACTATGGCGTAAATAAACAGTTAGGTCCAAACGTTTGATTGATAACTGCGGCTGACATCATTTTGTTCTCGTTCTCACTTCTCGCAATTAAAAGTATTCAAATTCAACTATTCCAGTAATCCGCGCAGAATCAAATCGAGATATTACAAGTTTCGAATACTTCTGCATTTTGTATTGGAATAGTTGTATGACTAGTCTCTTACGGATTTTTTTACCCACTATGCAACAAAAGTTAGCTCCTGGTACGACCAAAAACTTGTAAATAAAAGCTTAAATTTGCAGGCAAAATATTTGACTTTAGCTTTAACTTTAAAAAATAATATTTTAATAGAAAAAACGGATAAGGAACAGTTACAAATGAATATTTTGAGTCCATCGGCCAGATCTAACTTAACAGAGGTAGTGTAGGTTTGTAGCATTCTTCTTGGTTTCTTCAAGCATGATCCCTTCGATCACCACACCGGTTGAAAGCCTTCACTTTTTATTAACCTATTTGACCGCAAATATATAACACCACAAAATTGACTGTAAACTACAGTTCAGTTTTATAGCTCCACATTGCTGTAAATAAAAGAAAAGACATGGGCACGACCTATCGCGACTTTCTGATCTTAACCAATCAAATAGACGACTTCTTTTCGATTGAGTATTCTAACACTCACTCAACACTCAATACGCACTAGGCATGTTTGATTGTTTGAGATCATCAAATATTAATTCATTAAAGGAGAGTCCGTATTAGGAGTGGATGGGAGGTCATAGTTAAAATATTAAACGCCTAGGTTTATAGGCAAAATAAAGCCTATCTGACAAAGTTGTTCAATACCCACAAACACCAGCTAAGCTTGTGAAGATATATTTTGTTTTTTTAATAACTTTTAAGATACAAATTTAGGATAGTATCACCATCTCTGTTTGAGTTCACTAGATTTACTTTATGCCTGTTTATTTTAATAATTTTATAAGAAAAGAATTACGGACGCTTCCATTTAAATTTTAACAACTTGAATCAATTTCACGAATTTCGATAACTATGAAATGTCGGCATTGCTAATGCGGGGTCTTTGGCTTGACAGGGGTTGGGATGTTTTGGCTATTAAATGTAATGGTACAAGAAGTGAACGAAACACTATTGAGAAAATAATTACGGTCAAATTCTTCCTTTTCCTGCTTCTATGACATACGAAACCTAAAACCAATATATTGTATGTGAAAAATAAAAAATGTTGAAACACAATCGTTAAAACACTACCTTGTGATTTTTTTGTTGGTTCAAAACATTTCACCATACATAATGCATTAGAAAAGCTTTCCAAAGGTATTCTAAATTAGTCCAACGAATAATGACATAAACTTTTAACTTCTGTGACAATCCCAAAGATTTGATCGAAAGGTAATCACTCCGTGTTTGTCAAAGTTTCATTTAGTTTTCATTTCTTATCTAGAAAGTGTGAGTTAAGAAGTAGAGAAAATTGAATTTTCTTTTTGGCACTCACCCCGATATTCCGGCAAAATTAGATTTATATACGCTGTCGTTTTCATCCGATCGTAATTAAATTTCTACTGATACCTGACGTTAATGGAAATATCTACAGTAAAGATAAAGGGTTGTATTAAGATGGAACTAGCGCATGCACTTTAATAAATTAACTTTGTATGTTGGAGTCTGTTTTCCCACCTTGCAACAGTTCAGCTAAATATTTTTATTGTTATATTGTAAAGCCTCTGTTTTTTCTATATAGGTATTTGACTCTTAATTATTTACGGAGGTAATTAATGTTATGAATATAAGCCGCTTGAGGATATGACTAGAGAAGATAGAAGAACAGGGAAGATTATACGGTAAATGGTAAAATAAGTAAGTAACAGTGAAATCAAGGTAAGCTGTAGAAATGTAAAACTAGAGGAAAAGGAAGATGATGGTAGAAGAAACTGGAAACAAGACGTTTAGGCGAAATGGTGTGCGAGGAACAATGTTTGTTTAATATAAAGTGTTTTAAAGCACGTATTTTAAACACTGTATAAAACACAAGAACACGTTTCACATTAAAGCATTTCAAACAGTGTTATAAACTGTGTTTAAAACGAAAATAAAAGATTCATACATAAACGTTGTTTAAACTCATTCGGTTACAGTAAAGGTGTCTCCAAAAAAGGGGTCTGTCATAGCCCTATATTTTATGATATCAAGTGATTTTTTGTGACTGTTATATATTAAAGAATCTACAAATTGTTTAATTTTTTTTTTAATTTTTTAATTTTTTTAATTTTTTCATTTTTTTTAATTTGAAAGAGGAGACTGTGGTAAATATTAAAAAATTAAAAGGAATACTCACCCCTAATTACCACAAATAATTTTATTTGAGCGGACACGTGTTCCGCCCAGTGTGCTCATGATTATGAGCACTATATACCTCCTGGAATTTGTTCTTTACGTTTATTCATGTTTGTGTCATTTTCCTAATACAGTAAGATACTTTTTTCAAAAAGTGTAGGGTGATTTCTGTATTTTCAAGTTTCCGAAATATTAATATTACAAATTATTAATTTTCAATTCTACAGTATTGACTTTTGATGTCTGAATCAATAGTAACGACATTATTTAGAAAGCTAATTAAACAACGATGTACCAGTAGGGATATAATTATTTATTTAGATAAATAGACAGTATGGAGTAGTATTTGCGGAGTATGATTTTTTGTTTAGGGTGGTAGCTGTTACATGTTGAAGCTTATTCATAATTATTAATATAATAAACACATAAACTTTCATAAAAGTATGCTGTTTTACCACACAGTGGCATCATTAGGTGATAAGTTGGTATATGAATTTAACTGATTTATACCTGTTTATATTAACTAGATGAGTGGGCGGTGGTTCTTAAAATTAGTAAAAATATTGAGTAATGGTGAATTATTGCCTTCTATTTGACCGTTTGAAATCACTCCTCTTTTATAGTACTTATCTATTGATTTCTAACTGTTTTAGAAAATTTAACATAAAGCCTTTATGTTGTAAATAAGCAAAGTAGGAGACTCACCCCAATTACCACTAACATAATTTTATTGAGCGGACACGTGTTTCGCCCACTTCAAACGTGGGCATTATCAACGCGAGACTGGTTAAAAATTTAAAAAACTTTTGGGTGTTTCATTCCCACCAGCCCGTAATGCTGGTGGGCGGGCAGTCCCTCCGGACTGTACCGGAAAGTAGGGCGGAAGGCCCTCTTCAGCCTGCTTTCAGGAATCGTGGGAATGGGTGGGTGGTGGTTCGGGTGAGAAAGATGAGACGGACGAAATGAAGACAGAAGAGA
>NW_020438947.1:240514-246085 GCF_000699045.2 Agrilus planipennis
GCAGTGTGTAGGGCAAACAGTCGCAAATGATCCTGCTTTATAGGTAGTTAAATGATTAAATGTAAATTTGACTATACATTTTTATTTTATTTTAATTGTCTAATTCGACTTTTAATGATCTTCAGCAAAACGGTTTATTCAAAAGTTAGCATAGAAGACCCCGTTTACAGTTTGATTAGTGATTAGACGAGTCCATGCATTTTTTGCGAGATTTCCAGGGGAGGGCAGCAGCCCCCTCCCCTGGGTACGCCCATGTTTCTTGATTTAAAATATTCGAATACAAGTTCGTAATTCAACTTTGTCTCGATGGGGTCGGAGTGACGTGGGAATATGAGATCTGTCCTATTGTAAGTGTTTTGGGTGCTATTATAGAATCTAGAGGCAAGACGAGAATTAAGTTTGTAAAACTTAAGAATCGATTGAATAAGTAGTTTATTTTAAAAATGACAATTATTATACGTCTATAGTACGAAGGTGTAGAAGGACCAACCATATTTTTTTTTAATTTCGACTTGCAACTAAAAATTTCAATTTTTTTTGTATACTGAGTTGCTTATCGGTATAAGAGCAGGGTTTCATGGCAGGAATCCATAGTAGAATTATGATTCGGACTATGGCGTAAATAAACAGTTAGGTCCAAACGTTTGATTGATAACTGCGGCTGACATCATTTTGTTCTCGTTCTCACTTCTCGCAATTAAAAGTATTCAAATTCAACTATTCCAGTAATCCGCGCAGAATCAAATCGAGATATTACAAGTTTCGAATACTTCTGCATTTTGTATTGGAATAGTTGTATGACTAGTCTCTTACGGATTTTTTTACCCACTATGCAACAAAAGTTAGCTCCTGGTACGACCAAAAACTTGTAAATAAAAGCTTAAATTTGCAGGCAAAATATTTGACTTTAGCTTTAACTTTAAAAAATAATATTTTAATAGAAAAAACGGATAAGGAACAGTTACAAATGAATATTTTGAGTCCATCGGCCAGATCTAACTTAACAGAGGTAGTGTAGGTTTGTAGCATTCTTCTTGGTTTCTTCAAGCATGATCCCTTCGATCACCACACCGGTTGAAAGCCTTCACTTTTTATTAACCTATTTGACCGCAAATATATAACACCACAAAATTGACTGTAAACTACAGTTCAGTTTTATAGCTCCACATTGCTGTAAATAAAAGAAAAGACATGGGCACGACCTATCGCGACTTTCTGATCTTAACCAATCAAATAGACGACTTCTTTTCGATTGAGTATTCTAACACTCACTCAACACTCAATACGCACTAGGCATGTTTGATTGTTTGAGATCATCAAATATTAATTCATTAAAGGAGAGTCCGTATTAGGAGTGGATGGGAGGTCATAGTTAAAATATTAAACGCCTAGGTTTATAGGCAAAATAAAGCCTATCTGACAAAGTTGTTCAATACCCACAAACACCAGCTAAGCTTGTGAAGATATATTTTGTTTTTTTAATAACTTTTAAGATACAAATTTAGGATAGTATCACCATCTCTGTTTGAGTTCACTAGATTTACTTTATGCCTGTTTATTTTAATAATTTTATAAGAAAAGAATTACGGACGCTTCCATTTAAATTTTAACAACTTGAATCAATTTCCCAATACTCCCGTCCACCAACACTCTTAGCCGATTTTCTATCTCAACCCCATCCCAGCTTTCCACTTTTCTCCCGGGGATGAAGAATCCATAGGGTTTACCTCCCCGCTCGAGGAGGGCTTTTAGTCGGTAAAAATCCGACACTACCTCCCTTCAGGGGGTGTCTTTTGAAGATTTCCCCTCCTCGAGCATAATCTAAACAAAAAAAAAACACGGATACACTCCGCTAGCACAACCACGATCTCAAAATCTTGCATAATTTTCTTTAGGAGCTCATCCTGGGCCCCACGCTTTAATGTTTTTAAGAAACTGTAAATACTGTTGGAGATATGCCCCTTCCTTTTATTAGGATGCGGCGTAGCATAAGTCCAAATTCAATCATATTTGTCTGCGTATCTCATTTCTTCACCGATCATCGAGTGAGTGCTAGACAAAAGTGTACAGTACCATTTGCAAAATTATTTAAACTGCCTCGTTAAAATTTAAGAATATGCTTTATTTAAAAACATATTTAGCCAAAAATAATAACAAGTGAATTAACTTAACGTTCTACACACCTATAAAACTTTTGCTTTGTTTTCTATTGTTAATTTATATACATTTTTGTTTTAAGAAATTGCTAAACATTTTCGTCTAGTACTGTACAGTTCTAGCCGATCCCCTAAGACCGCTCGTCGAGAGCTCTGCTCGTTCAAGCTTGTTCCAACTATTTCTGTCTTGCTCACGCCTAGTGTGTATTCTTTCTATCTTCGCGCAGATTTCTTCAAGGTCACAATTCAAACAAATTGAAATGGGCTGTAAGTTTGTTTTATTTTTCAGGGCATTCTAATACTTTTCGATTGAGTATTCTAACACTTTTCACTTCAGAGTATTCGAATGCTTCTTGACATGGGCGTACCCAGTTACTGTCCTAAGGGGGGGGGTGGCAACGAATTCTTTTAGGTCAGATCGTCCGCGGCTGTTTTGTCATACACACTATATAAAGGCACCTACATGAAATATTAGGTATATGTAGTGCAGTGTGTAGGGCAAACAGTCGCAAATGATCCTGCTTTATAGGTAGTTAAATGATTAAATGTAAATTTGACTATACATTTTTATTTTATTTTAATTGTCTAATTCGACTTTTAATGATCTTCAGCAAAACGGTTTATTCAAAAGTTAGCATAGAAGACCCCGTTTACAGTTTGATTAGTGATTAGACGAGTCCATGCATTTTTTGCGAGATTTCCAGGGGAGGGCAGCAGCCCCCTCCCCTGGGTACGCCCATGTTTCTTGATTTAAAATATTCGAATACAAGTTCGTAATTCAACTTTGTCTCGATGGGGTCGGAGTGACGTGGGAATATGAGATCTGTCCTATTGTAAGTGTTTTGGGTGCTATTATAGAATCTAGAGGCAAGACGAGAATTAAGTTTGTAAAACTTAAGAATCGATTGAATAAGTAGTTTATTTTAAAAATGACAATTATTATACGTCTATAGTACGAAGGTGTAGAAGGACCAACCATATTTTTTTTTAATTTCGACTTGCAACTAAAAATTTCAATTTTTTTTGTATACTGAGTTGCTTATCGGTATAAGAGCAGGGTTTCATGGCAGGAATCCATAGTAGAATTATGATTCGGACTATGGCGTAAATAAACAGTTAGGTCCAAACGTTTGATTGATAACTGCGGCTGACATCATTTTGTTCTCGTTCTCACTTCTCGCAATTAAAAGTATTCAAATTCAACTATTCCAGTAATCCGCGCAGAATCAAATCGAGATATTACAAGTTTCGAATACTTCTGCATTTTGTATTGGAATAGTTGTATGACTAGTCTCTTACGGATTTTTTTACCCACTATGCAACAAAAGTTAGCTCCTGGTACGACCAAAAACTTGTAAATAAAAGCTTAAATTTGCAGGCAAAATATTTGACTTTAGCTTTAACTTTAAAAAATAATATTTTAATAGAAAAAACGGATAAGGAACAGTTACAAATGAATATTTTGAGTCCATCGGCCAGATCTAACTTAACAGAGGTAGTGTAGGTTTGTAGCATTCTTCTTGGTTTCTTCAAGCATGATCCCTTCGATCACCACACCGGTTGAAAGCCTTCACTTTTTATTAACCTATTTGACCGCAAATATATAACACCACAAAATTGACTGTAAACTACAGTTCAGTTTTATAGCTCCACATTGCTGTAAATAAAAGAAAAGACATGGGCACGACCTATCGCGACTTTCTGATCTTAACCAATCAAATAGACGACTTCTTTTCGATTGAGTATTCTAACACTCACTCAACACTCAATACGCACTAGGCATGTTTGATTGTTTGAGATCATCAAATATTAATTCATTAAAGGAGAGTCCGTATTAGGAGTGGATGGGAGGTCATAGTTAAAATATTAAACGCCTAGGTTTATAGGCAAAATAAAGCCTATCTGACAAAGTTGTTCAATACCCACAAACACCAGCTAAGCTTGTGAAGATATATTTTGTTTTTTTAATAACTTTTAAGATACAAATTTAGGATAGTATCACCATCTCTGTTTGAGTTCACTAGATTTACTTTATGCCTGTTTATTTTAATAATTTTATAAGAAAAGAATTACGGACGCTTCCATTTAAATTTTAACAACTTGAATCAATTTCACGAATTTCGATAACTATGAAATGTCGGCATTGCTAATGCGGGGTCTTTGGCTTGACAGGGGTTGGGATGTTTTGGCTATTAAATGTAATGGTACAAGAAGTGAACGAAACACTATTGAGAAAATAATTACGGTCAAATTCTTCCTTTTCCTGCTTCTATGACATACGAAACCTAAAACCAATATATTGTATGTGAAAAATAAAAAATGTTGAAACACAATCGTTAAAACACTACCTTGTGATTTTTTTGTTGGTTCAAAACATTTCACCATACATAATGCATTAGAAAAGCTTTCCAAAGGTATTCTAAATTAGTCCAACGAATAATGACATAAACTTTTAACTTCTGTGACAATCCCAAAGATTTGATCGAAAGGTAATCACTCCGTGTTTGTCAAAGTTTCATTTAGTTTTCATTTCTTATCTAGAAAGTGTGAGTTAAGAAGTAGAGAAAATTGAATTTTCTTTTTGGCACTCACCCCGATATTCCGGCAAAATTAGATTTATATACGCTGTCGTTTTCATCCGATCGTAATTAAATTTCTACTGATACCTGACGTTAATGGAAATATCTACAGTAAAGATAAAGGGTTGTATTAAGATGGAACTAGCGCATGCACTTTAATAAATTAACTTTGTATGTTGGAGTCTGTTTTCCCACCTTGCAACAGTTCAGCTAAATATTTTTATTGTTATATTGTAAAGCCTCTGTTTTTTCTATATAGGTATTTGACTCTTAATTATTTACGGAGGTAATTAATGTTATGAATATAAGCCGCTTGAGGATATGACTAGAGAAGATAGAAGAACAGGGAAGATTATACGGTAAATGGTAAAATAAGTAAGTAACAGTGAAATCAAGGTAAGCTGTAGAAATGTAAAACTAGAGGAAAAGGAAGATGATGGTAGAAGAAACTGGAAACAAGACGTTTAGGCGAAATGGTGTGCGAGGAACAATGTTTGTTTAATATAAAGTGTTTTAAAGCACGTATTTTAAACACTGTATAAAACACAAGAACACGTTTCACATTAAAGCATTTCAAACAGTGTTATAAACTGTGTTTAAAACGAAAATAAAAGATTCATACATAAACGTTGTTTAAACTCATTCGGTTACAGTAAAGGTGTCTCCAAAAAAGGGGTCTGTCATAGCCCTATATTTTATGATATCAAGTGATTTTTTGTGACTGTTATATATTAAAGAATCTACAAATTGTTTAATTTTTTTTTTAATTTTTTAATTTTTTTAATTTTTTCATTTTTTTTAATTTGAAAGAGGAGACTGTGGTAAATATTAAAAAA